>NC_091291.1:39808540-40108540 GCF_032444005.1 Ranitomeya imitator
ATCTGTATCTATATATATATATATATATATATATATATATAGATATAGATATATAGATATAGATATATCTCTCTCTATATATATATATATCTATCTATATATATATATATATATATATATATACAGGCCTCATTCAGAGGTCTGTCTCCAACACAGATTATAATGGGTGAGTGTGTTCTATGATGCTGGTCATTTGTCCGTATGCACACAAAAAAACAACTATATATATTTAATAATAATTAGAATGTTACAGATCAAAATGACCCATACAGGTCAATAGGTCTGTGAAAGCCATGGAGAGCACACGGGTGGGCATCCGTGTACAGTCCCGTGTGATGTCTGATTAACATTGGAATTTATTTTTTCATCTGTGAAAAATTGCTACATTGAAGGTAAGAACTGACCCACTGATGAAATTCTGATCCACAACATCCTTGTTTTTACATACAAGAAAATCAAGCACGTCTGAATGGAGAATAAGGCCGCGTTCACATGTTCAGTATTTGGTCAGTATTACATCAGTATTTGTAAGCCAAAGCCAGGCGTGGGTGATAAATGCAGAAGAAGTGACGTGTTTCTATCATGCTTTTCCTCTGTGTGAACAGTCACAGTCACGGAATCTGTAAAGAAACTTTTTTTTTTGCTCCATGAAGTGAACTCACATCTTTGTCCCCTTTCTTTTTCCGCGTTTGTACCGACAAAGACTCCACCTCGCTTTCGAACTGATCCACGCCCATGTTCAAGGTGTCTATCGTATTCTGTGAAGGACAGAAAATAAAATGCTGCTTCAGACTTTAACCACTCGCCTATTCTATAGCTGATTTTTACATCATATATTCTGTCTGAAGGATATATACTCAAACTATGGATCCAGAGTCATCATTTGTGTTTTATTTATTTTTTTTAAGTCACCTTTCATTTACATTTTTTGTGCCATATTCTTCAAAATGGCAAAAACAGGATTTTTGGTTGCTTACCGTAAAATCTGTTTCTTGAAGCCTCCATTGGGGGACACAGGAACGATGGGTGTATGCTGCTGCCACTAGGAGGCTGACACTATGCAAATAACAAAATTAGCTCCTCCTCTGCAGTGTACACCCCACCGACTGGCATTAAACTCTTCAGTTAGTGAGAAAGCAGTAGGAGAAAGAACAAGGTTGAAAAACCATAACCACAAACTTGAGAACTGTAAACGTGAGAACAGTCAGAGAACATATAACAAAAACATTGGGAGGGTGCTGTGTCCCCCAATGGAGGCTTCAAGAAACAGATTTTACGGTAAGCAACCAAAAATCCTGTTTTCTTTATCGCCTCTCATTGGGGGACACAGGAACCATGGGACGTCCCAAAGCAGTCCCAAGGGCGGGAAAAACAGACTTCCATCAGGTCAGAGGACTCACCACTGCCGCCTGCAGGATCCTTCTGCCTAGGCTGGCGTCCGCCGATGCGTAGGTATGGACCTTGTAAAATTTGGCGAACGTGTGGATGGAAGACCAAGTTGCCGCTTTGCACAGCTGTAGGGCGGAAGCCCTGTGGTGCACCGCCCAGGAGGCGCCGACTGCCCGGGTAGAGTGAGCCTTAATCCCAGGAGGAGGCACTCTGTTCTTGACCCGGTAAGCCTCCAAGATTGCCATTCTGATCCATCGAGCAATAGTCGCTTTAGAAGCCGGCTGGCCTCTGCGCGTGCCATCAGGAATGACGAAAAAGGAATCCGTCTTCCGGAAAGTGGACGTTCTGTCCAGATAGATCCTCACAGCCCTGACAAGATCCAGCTTGTTCAATGATTGCTCCAGAGGATGAGTCGGAGCTGGACAAAAGGAAGGTAGAACGATGTCCTCGTTGAGGTGGAAGGTGGAAACCACCTTAGGAAGAAAAGAAGGTGGGGGTCGGAAGACCACCTTGTCCTGGTGAATGACCAAAAATGGAGGGCGGCAAGACAGGGCCGCCAGCTCGGAAACGCGGCGAATGGACGTGATGGCCACAAGAAAGGCTACCTTCCATGATAAAACTGATAGAGGAATCTCCCTAAGAGGTTCAAAGGGAGAAACCTTCAGAACGTCCAGTACCAGGTTTAGGTCCCATGCCTCCACAGGGGCCCTGTACGGCGGGACGGCGTGGGCTACCCCCTGAAAGAAGGTCTTAACCTGTGGCCGAGAGGCCAAGGTCTTCTGAAAGAGGATGGAAAGCGCAGAGACCTGACCCTTCAGAGAACTAAGAGCCAGGCCCGAATCCAGTCCTGCCTGAAGGAAGGCCAAAAGAGAAGGCAGGGAAAAAACCATAGGCGGAACGCGGTTGGACTCGCACCAACGGAAGTAGGCCTTCCAGGTGCGGTAGTAGATCCTGGAAGACGAAGGCTTCCGAGCCTGAATCATGGTGTGAATCACCCGGTCTGAAAGGCCAGACGCTCTCAGAACCGCGGTCTCAACAGCCACGCCGTTAAACTGAGCGACCGAGAATTCGGGTGGCAGATCGGACCCTGGGACAGCAGATCGGGCCTGTCTGGAAGGCGCCAGGGAGCGTCCGCGAGAAGGTTGACGAGCTCCGCGAACCAAGCTCTCCTGGGCCAATCCGGGGCGATCAGGATGACCGGCACCCCTTCCGCTTTGATCTTCAACAGTTTGGGAAGTAATGGAAGGGGTGGGAACAGGTAGGGCAACTCGAACTGTCACCAAGGAATGGCCAGAGCATCGACGCCCACTGCGAGAGGATCGCGGGACCTGGAGACGAACTGCGGAACCTTCCTGTTGACTCGGGATGCCGTGAGATCCACATCCGGAGTTCCCCATCGAAGACAAATCTGATGGAAGACCTCCGGATGTAAGGACCATTCCCCTGCCGCGAGGCCCTCGCGGCTGAGGAAGTCGGCGGCCCAGTTTTCCACACCGGGGATATGCACCGCGGATATCACCGGAACCGTTGCCTCTGCCCAAAGGAGGATCTTGGATACCTCGGCAAGGGCCAAGGAGCTCCGAGTCCCCCCCTGATGGTTGACATATGCCACAGCCGTGGCGTTGTCCGTCTGGATCCGGACTGGAAGGCCCCTGAGAATCCTTTCCCAGTGGCGGAGGGACAGGAAGATGGCCCGAATTTCGAGGACGTTGATCGGCAGAGATGACTCCTACAGCCACCAGCGGCCCTGGACCGTCAGGTGGCGAAAAACCGCACCCCAGCCGAGCAGGCTGGCGTCCGTTGTCACCACCTGCCAGTGAACTGGAAGGAAGGACCTGCCCTGGGAGATGAGAGGTGACGTCAGCCACCAGTTGAGAGACCGCCTGACCCGAAAGGAGAGTTTGATTGGTCGATCCAGGGAGAAGACCGACCTGTCCCACTGAGACAGAATGGCTTGCTGAAGGGGTCGCGAATGGAATTGGGCGAAGGGAATCGCTTCCAATGTAGCTACCATCCTCCCCAGAACCTTCATGGCCGAACGGAGGGAGGGAGGTCGAGGACCCTGGAGCAAGCGTATGTCCCGACAGAGAGTGGATCTCTTGTCTGTGGGAAGGAAGACTCTGCTTTGACGAGTATCGAAAAGCATGCCCAGAAAGATGATGCGCTGAGAAGGAATAAGGCAGGACTTCTTCCGGTTTACCAGCCACCCGAAACGGGCTAAGGTGTCGAGAACAATGGACAGGCTTTCGTGGGCCTGAGCGAAGGACGGAGCCTTGATGAGGATGTCGCCGAGATATGGAAATAGGACCAGGCCTCTGACTCTCAAGATGGCCATCAGTGCCGCCATGATCTTCGTAAACACCCTTGGCGCGGTTGCGAGACCGAACGGCAGGGCGACGAACTGAAAATGATCTCGTTGCACTGCAAAGCGCAGGAAACGGTGATGTCCGGGAAATATCGGGACATGGAGGTAGGCGTCCTGGATATCTATTGAGCATAGAAACTCCTGAGCCTCCATGGAAGCAATTACTGAACGAAGGGATTCCATCCTGAAGTGTCTCAGGCGAACTCTCCTGTTCAGCAATTTGAGGTCCAGAATGGGGCGAACTTTGCCGTCTTATTTCGGTACCACAAAAAGATTCGAGTAGAAACCCGTGAAGCGTTCCTTTTCTGGGACAGGAACGATTACCCCGGATTTGAGCAGAGAAGCGATGGCTGAGAAGAAGCCCGGAACTAGAGCGGGGTCTCTTGGAGGACGGGATTGGAAGAAACGATCCCGAGGTCGGGAAGCGAACTCTATTTTGTATCCCGAGGATACAACTTCCCTGACCCATGCGTCCTCTACTGCGGAAATCCAGACGTCCCTGAAAAGGAGAAGACGGCCGCCCAATCTGGGAGTTGGGCTGGAGTCTTGCCGAGAGTCATGCCGAGGTGGATCTTCCAGTCCTGGGCCTGGAGGATCTACCCTGGGAGAAACGAGGACGCCAGGACGGAGTGGGCCTAAAGGACACCGCCTTCTTCTCTTGACGTGCCTGTGGCCTCTGTTGCTGCTGGGAAAAGGAGTTTGACGCAGCGAAGCGACGAAAAGGCCGAAAAGAACGAAACTGTCGTCTAGGAGGAGGGCGACGAGGCTTAGCCTGGGGGAGAAGAGAACTTGTACCCCCGGTGGCGTCCTTAATTATTTGGTCCAGCTGGGAACCAAAGAGGCGAGAGCCCTGGAAGGGCAGACTAGTGAGGGACTTTTTGGAGGACAAGTCCGCCTGCCAGGCCTTGAGCCAAACGGTCCGGCGGATGGCAACGGCATTGCTGGAAGCTTGAGCCGCACAAGACGCGGCATCCAGGGAGGCGGAAACCAGGTATTCACCAGCATGGGAAATCTGGTTGGCAAGTTCCGCTAATTGCGCGGGAGGCGCTCCATCCAGGATACCCCGCCGAAGATCCTTGGCCCATTTTGAGATGGATTTTGAAGCCCAAGTGGACGCAAAAGCTGGACATAGAGCCGCTGAAGCCGCTTCGAAAGCAGATTTCGCGAAGGATTCTATAACTCTGTCGTTAGAATCCTTCAGAGATGCTCCGCCGGACAGAGGAAGCACCGTGTTGGTGGACAGCCTGGAAACAGGGGGGTCCACCGAGGGAGATGCCGTCCAATTGGCGGTAAGTTCTGGAGAAAAAGGATATAACACACCCAGGCGTTTTCCCCTCTGAAAACGCCTAGTGGGGTTCTCTCTCTCTCTGGACACGATTTCCTCGAATTCAGGATGAGGAGCAAAAAATTTTGAAGGTGGTTTGGCCCGTCTGAACGAAACCACCTGATCTGCGGGTTCCGTAGAGGGATCCTTGATGCCACATGTTTGGTTTATTGCCCCAATGAGGTTCTGGACTGTCTCACTCATGGTGGCAATTTGGTTAGGATCCAGCTCCGAAGTATCCTCCGAAGGCGCATCAGATAATGCCTCGCCTGACTCAGGGGAGGAGGATCGGTGGGACACCAACCGCGGGGGAGGGCCGAGCGGCGAGATGGAGCGCGAAGAGGACTCAGACCGACGTTCCTGTCTGGACCTTTTGTGGCTAATCAAGGAGGGCTCGGGCGGCGGTTCCTGCGACCCGCTGGCCACTGCAGGGGTCTGCAGGGGTAACCGATCCAGCGCGGACACTAGGGTTTGAGATACCCGTGTTAAATCGGCCACCGATTGTGACAGAGGCGGCCCAGCCTGGGATGGGGGGATCACTCTCGGGCGGAACAGCCGGGGGATCCTGGGCGGTGGGAACAATCGGGTTGCTGCAGGACTGACACAGCGGGGAGGACTGACCTGAGGGAAGTTTGCTGTTACAGGACGAACATGCAAAGTACGTGACTAAGGCAGAAGATGAAGAGGTAGGGGGACGAGAGCGGCCCCCTTTAGAGGTAGACATTTTTAGGGACCCTGAAGATGCCAGTGGGTTAGGGGACAGTGGGCAGAGGGGGGTGTCAGTCTGCAGTGCAGCTACTCACGGACCCGGTCCTGGAAGATGTCCCACTTGTCCTCTGTGGAGAACTTCCCTGAGGTGCTGATTCTGCGATGCTGAGCCACAGAAGATGCGAGTGAAGGAGCGTGGCGCGCTGCGTGAGGCACTGCGAGGGCAGCTGCTGCGAGAAGCCGAGGGACCCACGAGGAAGGGGGTGGAGCCAGACGCAGAGGCGCCGGTGGGCAGGGCGCAGTATGTCGGGCGGGAAAAAAGCCCGCCCGCAGAACCGGAAGTGAGGAGCCGAGAAACCGGAAGTAGGCCCCGGCCTAAGCCGGGACCTAAAATAGAGACCGGCGCCGCCGGAGAAGGGAACCGCGGCGCCGGAGCAGTGTGCCGCAGGGACTGAGAAGAGCGGCAGCCTGCCAAGGCTGTCCGGGAAAACGGAACTGGCGGGGTCGCGGCGCCAGAAGTAGGCCCTGGCAGAAGCCGGGACCTAAATTAGAGGCCGGCGCCGCCGGAAATTCGCGGAGAATCGCGGCGCTGGAGCGCCGTCGGAAAATCGCAGCGCCGGAGAATCGCGGAGCCGGAGCGCCGCCGGAGAATCGCGGCGTCGGAGCGTCGCAGAAAGTAAGTGGCACGGCATCCTGCCAAGGACGCCGTGCAGACACAGGACGCATTGTGGCCCCCGAGCAGAGAGACCGCAGGGGGAAGCGGCGCGGCAGCCTGCTAGGCTGTGACTCTGTAAGGGGCTGTGCGGCTGCAGACTGCGGCCGCTAAGGAAGAAGAGCTTATGGCTGTCCCTGGGATCCCTCTAAAATAAACGCCATGAGGGAGGACAGGGGGACATCTGGGAATACTCACCTAAACATCCCACGCCGTTACTAACCTGAGGGTAATGAGACGTCCACGGAGCTGTGATGGACGTCCTCGTCTCCTCCAACCGACAGGCTCTGGTAGGCGAGTTGGTGGGGGACGGAGCCAGGACCGGACTTCTGAGCACGCTCCTGTGCTAGGATCTTGGTCCTGGAGAGGGATCTATGAGGATACGGGGTGGCAGTACACGCCGTACTCATAGTTCGCATTGTCGGAATACAGGTGTGACTGCTCACCCTGTATCCCTCCGGAAAAAACCTGAAAAGAAACGACGCACATTGAGGTAGATAAGGGTCTAATGAAAGACCCGTGTCCACCTCCTACTGACACTAAGCTAAACTGAAGAGTTTAATGCCAGTCGGTGGGGTGTACACTGCAGAGGAGGAGCTAATTTTGTTATTTGCATAGTGTCAGCCTCCTAGTGGCAGCAGCATACACCCATGGTTCCTGTGTCCCCCAATGAGAGGCGATAAAGAAACGTGGTTCATGAATTGTGCACAATATGAAACAAGGCTTGTTATTTCTGTATTGAACCCTTTTTCTTGCTACTATGCAGATCAAAGAGTTTCATGTTCTGCTAAAATAAAGCAGAATTTGAGCAAAAATTTCAGATGTACATTTCTCATGTACAGCACCATGGAATTAATGGTGCTAAATAATTATAATGTACAGTAAAATCATGCCAAAAAGGGGACTGGAGAATATTTGTGTAAAAATGTTATGACTTTCTAAAAAGTTGCAATTGATTAATCAGCCGAAGACATTTGCTTTTTGGGCAGGTTTGGGGTTTTCAAATAACAGTAGGATGAGAAAAGAATCCTCATTAAAGAGGTTTTCCCATCTCTAATGTCCTATCCAAATATGTAATAGGTGTAATAATAATAATATTAGCAAATACCCCCAATTAGAAATGTAGTTTAGTTCTTCCGATTCACTGTTTCTTACCCCATGTGCATTACAGTAGTTTAATTATCCATGGTTGTGACCACTCATTCTGACAGTTGTTAGTGGTCATAATCATGGATACCTAAGCTACTGCAATGCCCTTAACATTGGGTAAGCGACGTAGCTAAATTAGAAGAACTATAGTAACATTTCTAATAGGAAGTATTTGCTAATATTATTATTACACCAACTACATATTGGGATAGGATCTTGGGAAATGGGAACGTCCCTTTAAGTTTATATGTTATCGCAAACCCATCGCACGCTATTAAAAGTGATAAAAAGCATGGCCAGCAATGCGCATGAGCAATATCAGGAATAGTGGTAATAAAAAAAAAATCATGTCATAAGTCACATTTGCATAAATATTTTACCATGCTCCTCCTTTAAGGGTCCAAGAAAACAAGTTTTAGATTGCTAGTTGAATCCGGGATACATAAGGGTATGTGTCCACGTACAGGATTGCTTCAGGATTTGGTCGGGATTTTATGCAGGTAAAATCTGCACCTGAGGTCACCTGCGTTGTCCTTCCGTTGTTTGAGCATTGTAAGGACATGTTGCGTTCTGAAAAGACGCGCCGCATGTCCGTTTCCGCGAGTCTGCCACATGCGTCTTTTAATGCATAGTGGAGATGGGATTTCATGAAATCCCCTCCACTATGCTGTAACATCCGGACGCTGCGTGTTTGACGCTGCGGCTCTACGCAGCGTCAAACACGCGTTTCCTGAACGTGGAAACATACCCTTAAAATGTGAATGGTTGTTTGAAAGATCTCAGAATGTATCATCTTGTTGTAATATGATTTGCATAAACTATTCTCAAGGAAAGGCGTTCATGTTCACACAAATCTATTGAGCCACATTACTGACTTTTTTTTCCTTAATGATGGCAATCAAGGCACGGCGCATCGGAGCCAATTGGGATATGGCGCTGTACGACAACTCCACATACAGAAGCTTTGGATGGCGCCATAGCGGGTCCATCACCACCCTGCAGAATCTTACCGTTAACCACTGTCCAACGTCCTCTTTCTCCTTCTGAGCTGGGTCAACCTTCTGTGCAAGGCCAAGACCTTCCTTAGAGTATGCTTTCGTCTTTGTTTCACGTTCTACCACTTTGAACCTCTCCATTTGCTATAAATAAGAAGAGCGCCCATATCAGCCACGTAACACAGTAATGAGGAATTTCAGAGCCTTTCAGGTTTTAGGGTAAGTTCACACAGGGCGTTTTTGCTGCATTTTTTTTCTGCAGCAAAACCTGATCATCTTGACAGGAAAGAAGCTGCGCCAAAAACGCAGGTTTAGGTGCATTTTTTGGTGCGTTTTTTTTTCTCTTTGTGCATGCCAATAAAGTTGAGTGCACGCAGAGAAAAAAAAACACAACTTCCTGTAGATAGATAGAATGAATGGATAGATTGATAGAATAGATAATAGAATGATAGAATAGATACATTACCTGCAGTATCCTCTTCCTCGGCATTTTCCCACAGTGTAGAGGTTACCTCCGGTCAGGCTGTGAGGGAGCGCAGGCTCGGCGATGTCACTGCTCGTGACTGAGCCTGCGCCCGCTGCGTCTCATTCATTCCCCAGTAGCTTACAGCCGGGAGCGGTCGCATTAGCAGCGGTCGCATTAGCAGCGCTCCCGGTTGTAAGCTTTATCTCCCCCAGATACTGCATGGGACACTCGTTATATTGGACTTCGACGGATCAGGGAGTATACTTTATTTTATTTTTATTTCAGAAGATCGATAGCTTCGCTTTGGAATGGCAGAACAATAAAAAGATTGCAAAACTGTGTAGTGTTTTATTTAATTAAAAGACTTTTTTTGCATGTGTGTTTATTTAACCCTTTAACTACTATAGGATTAGTAATGGATAGGTGTCTTATTGACACCTCTCCATTACTAAGCTGGCTTATTGTCACCTTACAATAGTAAGGTGACATTAACCCCTTATTACCCAGCTTGCCACCACTACAGGGCAGTGGGAAAAGCTGGGCAAAGCGCCAGAATTGGCGCATTTAATAGATGCGCCTTGGGGGACACAGAACCATGGGTGTTATGCTGCTGTCACTAGGAGGCTGACACTAAGTTGAGACAAAAAAAGTTTGCTCCTCCCCTGCAATATACACCCTCATGCTGGCTTCCAGAGACCCAGTTCAGTGTAAAAGCAGTAGGAGATCATTAACAACATCCTACATAATAGTAGAGTACAACATATCAGAGTAAGTCAAGAACCAAAAAGGTAACGAGCCATAAGGCTAACGGGGTGGGTGCTGTGTCCCCCAATGAGTGGCTCGGAGAAAAGGATTTTACGGTGAGTACACAAAAAATCCCTATTTCTCCTTCGCCACATTGGGGGACACAGAACCATGGGATGTCCCAAAGCAGTCCCTGGGTGGGGAACAATACAACCAAATAACTCCGTGTACCAACTGACTATAAATGCGCAACGGCCGCCTGCAGAATACGTCTGCCAAGGGCCGCATCCGCAGAAGATTGAGTGTGAACCTTGTAGTGCTTCGTGAAAGTATGCAGGCTGGACCATGTAGCGGCCTTGCAAACCTGCTCTTCCGACACCTGGTGCCAAATGGCCCAGGAAGCACCCACCGACCGAGTTGACTGTGCCCTAATCTCTGCCCCTGACCCGATAAGATTCTTGAATAGCTGATCGGATCCATCTGGCTATCGTGGCTTTAGAAGTGGCTAAACCCTTTCTGTGACCCTCCGGGAGCACAAAGAGGGAATCCGATTTGCGGAAGGGGGCAGTCCTAGAAATGTACCTCCTGAGGGCCCTTACCACGTCCAAGGTGTGAAGCGCCTTTTCAACCCTATGTCTTGGCTGTGGGCGGAAGGAGGGAAGAACGATATCTTCATTAAGGTGGAAGGATGAAACCAGCTTGGGAAGAAAAGACGGAGATGGACGTAGGACTACTTTGTCCTGGTGGAAGGAAAGGAAGGGCGCCCGGCAGGACAGTGCGGCCAACTCTGAGACTCGCCTGATAGAGGCTACTGCCACAAGGAAGGTGACCTTCCAGGAGAGAACAATCAGCAAAACATCCTGCAGATGTTCAAAAGGGGACTCCTGAAGAACACTCAGGACCAAATTGAGATCCCAAGTCTCTAACAGCATTCTATAGGGGGTTACTACGTGGGAGACCCCATGAACAAAAGTCCTGACTTGCAATCTTACGTTTGAACAACACGGATAATGCCGAGATCTGACCCTTGAGGGAACTGAGCGCCAGAATCCAAGCCGGACTGGAGAAATTCCAGAATGGAGGGAATTGAAAAAATAAGAGGAGGAAGACCACGGAGCCTGCACCATGAGAAGGCGGCTTTCCAGGTGCAGTGATGGATGCGAGCGGAAGACGTCTTGCAAGCGCTAATCATGGTGGCAATGACTTGCTGGGAGAAACCAGCTTCAGTTAGGATCCAGGTTTCAACAGCCAAGCCGTTAAATGTAGGGCCCCTGAGCTCTGGTGGTAGATCGGCCCTTGGCGAAGCAGATCTGAGCGGTCTGGTAACCGCCAGGGAACGTCAGATACAAGTTGAATGAGCTCCGCGTACCACGCGCGACGAGGTCAATCCGGGGCGACTAGGATCAAAGGAACCCTCTCCATCTTGATTTTCCGGATTACCTTCGGTAGTAAAGGAAGCGGAGGAAACACGTACGGGAAGTGGAACCGATGCCATGGGGATATCAGTGCGTCCATCCCGATGGCCTGGGGATCCCGAGAACGTGCTATGAAGTTGGGAACTTTTGCGTTCAGTCTGGACGCCATCAGATCCACGTCCGGAGTCCCCCAGCGAAGGCAAATCTGCTGGAAGACCTCCGGGTAGAGTTCCCACTCCCCGATGCGAGACCCTGACGGCTGAGAAAGTCTGCCGACCAGTTCTCGACGCCTGGAATGTGCACTGCAGAGATGGTGGAGCGGTTGTTCTCGGCCCAACGGAGAATGTGGGAGACCTCCCACATCGCCGCCCTGCTGCGGGTCCCCCCCCTGATGGTTTATGTACGCCACAGCTGTGACATTGATTGAATTCGAATTGGGTGACCCACGAGGAGGGAGTGGAAACGTCTCAGGGCAAATCTGATCGCTCGAATCTCCAAAATGTTTATCGGAAGTCTTGACTCCCGAATGGTCCAACGCCCTTGGGCAGTGTGGTGGTGAAATACCACTTCCCAACCGAGGAGGCTGGCGTCGGTAGTCAACACCAGCCAGTGAGTTGGGAGAAAGGATCTCCTCTGGCTGAGGGATGATTCCAAAGTCCACCATTTGAGCGCTTGCCTGATTCACGAGGGCAGAGGACACGGCCGATCGAGGGATAAGGGACTCCTGTCCCAGTTGTCCAGCAGAGCCTGTTGTAAGGGGCGGAGATGCAGTTGGGTGAAGGGAATCGCTTCCATTGCGGCCACCATTTTCCCCAGGATCCCCATGGCAAACTGAATGGAATGAGGAAAGGGACTACAAAGCGTCCGGGTTCCCTGCGGAAGCGCTTGGGCCTTGGACCGAGGAAGCAGGACCAGCCCCTTGGACGTGTCCAGGATCATGCCTAGGAAGGAGATCCGTCGGGCTGGAACAGGGGAGGACTTGTCCAAGTTGATCAGCCAAGGCGTGAAAGAGTATCCAAGGTAATGCGGACGCTTGCTTCGCAGGCATGATAGACGACCTCCTGATCAAAGGTCAGTCCTAAGTATGGCAACACGACCACTCCTCGGGAGTGAAGAATGGCCATGACCGCCGCCATGACCTTTGTGAATACCCTGGGCGCGGTGGTAAGGCCGAAGGGTAAGGCCGTGAATTGAAAATGGTCCTCCTGGATGGCAAAACGCAGGAACCTTTGATGTGGCGGGAAAACTGGGATGTGGAGATAAGCATCTTTGATGTCTATTGATGCTAGAAACTCTCCTCTCTCCAATGAGGAGATGACTGACCGGAGGGATTCCATCCGGAAGTGCCGGACCATTACATACTTATTTAGTAGCTTTAGATCCAAAATAGGGCGCACCGTTCCGTCCTTTTTTGGAATGACAAAGAGGTATGAGTAAAAAACCTCTGAATCTCTCTCGTTCTGGAACCAAAACAATGACCCCGTTTTGGCGGATTCGATGGCGCGGTGAAGTGCGCGAGACTGAGCTCCTGAACTTGGGAGACGAGAGGGAAAAAACGTGCCGGAGGGGAGGCGGAGAATTCTATTTTGTAACCAGAAGACACCAGGTCTCTGACCCATTCGTCGTGGATGACGGAAAGCCAGACATGTTGAAAGAGAAGCAGGCGTCCGCCTACATTAGTGGTGTCGACCGGAAGACTCCCTGAGTAATTGTGAAGGAAATCTGGAGGGCCTGGATCCCCTGGTTCTGGGTTGCCTAGGCTTACCTCGCCAGGACTGATTCAGCCTGTATGAGGGCTGAGAGTCTCTGTCTGTACGTGGTGATCATTCTGATCTGGACGAGGCTCTGGAGGGGGACCAGAATGGGCCACTGTGAAAGGGCCAAAAGCGAAAATGTTGCTGATGCTGAAAGGCAGGTTTAGGCCTGTACTGCGGGAGGAATTTACTTTTCTCTCCTGTAGCATCTGAAATAAGCTGGTCTAATTTTTCTCCAGACATCCGCTCTGAAAAGGTAGAGAAATCAGAGACTTTTTAGTAGAGGAATGCGTGCCTCTCTCTAAGCCATAGTGCTCTCCTAATGGTGACGGCGTTTGAGGCAGCAATTGCTGCAGTTTGCTGCGTCTAAAGACGCGTACATCACATAGTCTCCAGCCACAGCGATTTGTTTGGCGAGATCCGCCGCCTCAGACGCAAGAGCGCGGTCCTGAATGGATTTTGCAAGGGCATCTGCCCAGAAAACCATTGCTTTTGCGACCCATGCCGCAGCGAAGGAAGGGGATAGAGAGGAACCTGAGGCTTCATATACTGAGCGAGCCAGGGAATCTATCTGGCGTTTTGTGGGATTTTTAAGCCCCATCAGGTACAGATAAAAGCGTTTTGGTAGCCAAACGTGATACCGGAGGATCTACTAGTGGAGGTTCCGTCTAATCTTTGACAAGATCTGTGGAAAAGGGATACTTCGATTCCAGGGACTTTTTACCTGTAAAGCGCTTATCCGGTCACTCCCTGTGTCGCCGGACTATATATAAAAAATCCGGATGAGAGGCGAACACATCTTATGGGATCGCTTGGTTCTTGTAAAAGATACCGCATGAACCAGAGCCGAATTAGGGTCATCATCAACCTTTAGCGTATGATTGACAGCTTCAATGAGGGAATCCACAGTCGATTGAAACTCTGGAGAATCTGGGTCCAAGGACTCATACTCAGTCATGATCGCTGCGAACCCCTGCAGAGGGTGAGCGAGAAGTGGAGCTACTAGAGGCTGAATGGCCTGGTGAATGCTCAGGAGAGGTAGTGTGGATCCGTTTCTTGGATGTCCGTACCTCTTTTCAGGTGAGAGCGGCCCCTGCCGGCCGATGATTCCCCAGTAAGGGAGGGGTCTCTTAACCCAGGTAAACGAGTGCCCGGCTCCCCAGAGGGGTCATGAAGGGATTCAATTGCTTTGGACAGCGAAGCCATAGATTATGACAGTGACGTGGCCCACTCAGGGGGGTTAGATACACTGGGGTCGGTAGCGGCGGTGGGCTCCTGGGCACATTGGGCATCACAGGCTGAGCAGAGAGGGGAGCTTTGAGGAAGAGAAGCCTGGCAGGTGGTAGACGCAGTGAAAAAGGTGGTATGTACCTTTGTAGCCTTTTTAGCCTTTGACTGCGACATGATGTACCCCAATATAAGCAAAAACGCTGCTAGTGGAAGCGATGAGAGGTAAAGCTGCAGGGAAGCACCTAGTGCAGTCTCCTTACCCAGGTCCTGTGTCCCGCAATCAGATGAGGCGGCGCGCTGAGTAGGGGAGAAGACCGGCATCCAGGGCTGCTGACACGTGCAGAAAAAAGGGCGGCCGGAGCAGAGCGGTGCTGTGCAGGGAAGATGGCTGCCGAGATTTGGGAGATACTCTCGCATAGAGCGAGAAGCGCCAGGTTTGTGGGCGAAGCCGTTGGAATGATGCGAGCGGTGGGCAGGGCCTATCGGGATGCGGCCTACACTAGGCCGAAGCCGGGGACTAAATTTATGGCTTCGGCTGGCGCGCACCCGCAGACCGCAGGGAAAGATGCCGCGGAGCCCTGTGGGGACCCTGCCGCTATGGAGCCCTCCTATGAAAAACGACCCTTCCCGGTGCACTTACCCCGATGTGAAGGGGATGGCAGATGCTGCAGGACAGAGCTGTGCCCGGGGTAGTTAGGATGGTGCAGGGTTGGGGGAGCCTCCATCCACCATCCCCTTAAAAGGGGGGTGGAGAGGAACCATCCGCCTCCTTCCATCATCCGCTTTTTTCAGTGGCGATGCAGTGGGGGCTGCACGGACGCCACGATGGAGAGTGCCTCTGAACATCCGAGGGTATAACCTGGTGGGCAGAGCAAAATGTCCGGCAATAGGCCTGGCTGCAGAAGAGGATACGTGGAGGTTACACTCCATGTGCTCGTCTGTTAAGGGAGGGGGGGGGAGATGATCGGTGCCCTTGAAGGGGCCCGTCGCCCCTAGAATTAGCCCAGGCAGTGGCATCCCACATCGCAGGAGAGGATACGGAGAGGCGACACTCTCCGTGATCGCCTGTTGTTGGTTCGGGGAGATCGGAGCCTTGAAAGGTTCTGTTGCCCCTTCATCCAGTAAAAAAGTTAAATAGTAGAAAATCCAAAAAATAAGAAAAAAGTTCTGGTCTGAATAGCAGACCCTGTGTGCCTCTTACGGACACTAAGCTTGAACTGGGTCTCTGGAAGCCAGCACGAGGGTGTATACTGCAGGAGAGGAGCGAACTTTTTTTGTCTCAACTTAGTGTCAGCCTCCTAGTGACAGCAGCATAACACCCATGGTTCTGTGTCCCCAATGTGGCGAAGGAGAAATGGGGGGACCCATGCAGTTTTATAAATTATTTAAATATATATATATTTTTTTTAAAAAGCGTGAGGACCCCTCTATTCTTGATAACTAGCCTTGCTGAAGCTCACAGATGGGAATTGCAGCCCCCAGCTGTGAGTTTTGTCCGGCTGGCTATCAAAGTTAGGCTACGTTCACATTAGCATTTTGCGGGGCTGCGTCAGGCGCAGCCGCGGCGACGCATGACGCTTGCGCTCCTATATTTAACATGGGGGTGCATGGACATGCGTTGTCTTGCGTTTTGTGAGGCATGGGTCTTTTTTGGCGCAAGCATCAGGGCGCAGAGGACGCAGCAAGTTGCATTTTTTTGCGTCCAAAATCATGCCAAAAAAGGACGCATGCGTCACAAAATGATGCGTTTTGCATGCGTTCTTGTTTGCGTTGTGCGTTGCATCGCCGACGCAGCACCGCACAACGCAAATGTGAACGTAGCCTTATAGGGGGACCCACGCAGTTTTTTTTTTTAATTTATAGCGCAGGAGCGGAAGATAAATACTCCCATCCGCTGCTCCTGCTCTCACTGTAATTAGTGGCAGTAAGTGTCAGATGATGGGATCAGTAGTACCATCAGCTGACACTAGTGATCGGAGGTGAAGTTTATACCTCCGATCACAGGATTTCCCCGCCGATCAGAAGCGGTGTTTGCCGTGCTGTCATGCATATGACTGTGTCAGACACTGTAATGTCGGACCCCCCCCATTCAAGTGAATGGGGATCGGGTCCGCTCTGCTGGATGACAGACCGTATGGACACATCATGTAGCCTGCCATCTAGATGTAGCAGAGCCGAGCGTGACATCACATCCGGCTGTCCTCGACTTTTCTGCAGCAAATACGCTTAAAGAAAAGTCAACCTGCGTATTTGAAGATTTTTTCACCATCCATTCAAGTCAATGGGTGAAAAACGCTGGAAAAACGCTGAAAGAAGTGACATGCTCTATGTCAAAAAAAAAGCAGCAAGGCACAAAATAGCTGAAAATTAGCATAAAAAAGGAGCAAAAACACCCTGTGTGAACTTACCCTTAAGGTACCTTCACACATAACGATATTGTTAACGATATCGTTGCTATTTGTGACGTAGCAACGATATCGTTAATGAAATCGTTATGTGTGACAGCGACCAACGATCAGGCCCCTGCTGGGAGATCGTTGGTCGCTGAATAAAGTCCAGAACTTTATTTCGTCGCTGGACTCCCTGCTGACATCGCTGGATCGGTGTGTGTGACACCGATCCAGCGATGTCTTCACTGGTAACCAGGGTAAACATCGGGTAACTAAGCGCAGGGCCGCGCTTAGTAACCCGATGTTTACCCTGGTTACCATGCTAAAAGTAAAAAAAAACAAACACTAGATACTTACCTACCGCTGTCTGTCCTCCAGCGCTGTGCTCTGCACTCCTCCTGTACTGGCTGTGAGCCGGAAAGCAGAGCGGTGACGTCACCGCTCTGCTTTCCGGCTCCCAGACAGTACAGGAGGAGAGCAGAGAAGCAGAGCGCAGCGCTGGAGGACAGACGGCTGTAGGTAAGTATCTAGTGTTTGTTTTTTTTTACTTTTAGCATGGTAACCAGGGTAAACATCGGGTTACTAAGCGCGGCCCTGCGCTTAGTTACCCGATGTTTACCCTGGTTACCGGCATCGTTGGTCGCTGGAGAGCGGTCTGTGTGACAGCTCTCCAGCGACCAAACAGCGACGCTGCAGCGATTCGGATCGTTGTCGGTATCGCTGCAGCGTCGCTAAATGTGAAGGGGCCTTTACTGTACCAGAAACAAAACGTTAACAACCCATTGGAGCTCTTGACGTGTCTACCTTAGTAAATGTGTGTATTGCTCATAAAGGAACAATTCTGACACATCCTATCTTAGAACTCTACATTGTGCTTCAGAATTGTTACTTTGTGGAAATATAAAACCTTATGAAAAGCTTTAAGATTACAATAAACTAAAAAAACAGACTGACATTGGGCAGCGGATTGACATGGGGTATGCCCAAACTTGTTCCGTCCAATTTGATAGAGGTAGTTTAAGATCCACGGCACACCCTTTGTGGAATATCTTTCAGAAAATGCAAATTTATTCAAATTACATACAAAGACGATCAAAGTAACACTGGATTAAATATGCCACACAGATAACTATGCGACACAGCTAACTGATGTTTCGACCCCTCCCGGGTCTTAATCATGGGTCACTTAATCCAGGTCTAGTGTAGGACTCAAGATTAAAGAAGTGAAATCCCTGAAATATCCAGGGGCCCAGAGAAGTTTCTGATCCTGAGAAATAATCGGCTGCCTGATGAGGCTTGGAAACCTTAGTGGCTAGCGTGTACGAGCGGCACTCCTGCGTCTTGTTGTGTGGTACCTTTGCATCTTGCTCTGTGGTACCTGTGAGGCAGGAGCGTCGCTCGTCCACGCTAGCCACTAAGGTTTACAAGCTTCATCAGGCAGCCTATTATTTCTCAGGATCAGAAACTTCTCTGGGCCCCTGGATATTACAGGGATTTCACTTCTTTAATCTTGAGTCCTACACTGCACCTGGATTAAGCGACCTATGATTAATTAAGACCCCGGAGGGGTCGAAACGTGAATATTTGTTTTGCAGCCAAGTTTTGAGCACCACTCCAGCATTTTTCTTTCTATTTTACCGCTGGAGTGGTGCTTCTAACCTAAGGTCTCTGACTCTACTCTCCTACTTGCATGTCGCCATCCTTCCCTTCTATCGCCGCCGCTCACGTCATTCTCCTGCAGTTTGTGACCTGCTGGCAGCTCCAGTGTTTGATGGAGTGTGCTGGAGGTCGCAATGCAATATGATTCTTTGACAGCCTCGTTCTGCTATGTCAGTAGACCCCCTAAATTTCACTATGGCGCAACATATCTTAAAATACGTCAAGAGGGTCACATAAGGCCTCGGACAGGTACAAATCTTAATTCACATCACCGCTTTTCTTTACCGTTTCTATTAATTTTCGATTTTCAATAAGCTGCCTCTTGTCTTTGATCTCGTTGGATGCCACCCACGTCTTTATTTGGTCCCGCAATCTCTGCAATAAAGGATTGAAACATCAGCAGTTTGTGATTTTGGAAAGGGGGTTTACAGTATGTAGGCAGCCATCTGACCAATACAGGGAAGCTCAAAGCTTTCACCTCGTATAAAAATCCCCCACAAAACTGACCATCAAATGTTTTTTCACACGCCACATGGCACACCTCCAGTGCTGAACAGGAAACGAGTGTAGCCTGCTACAAAATCTGCAGTCTACTCAGTGCAATAAACCAACCTGTAGCTTCTTGATCTCTTTCTTCAAGTCGGCTTCATACTTTTCCTTCTGATTGGCATTTGCAGCATTGTGTAACTATAAGAAAAAGAGAACAAAATTAAAATTCAACTTCCAAAAAGTTATCGAACCTGGAGTAAAAATTTCTAGGAGCTGCACAATAATGAGGTGACGTTTCAAATTTTTTACCCCAGAATTCTGGCGAAAACTGTTGATGACTCGAGGCCTGGGTGACTGATGCATTATTCCCAAATTTCCACTAGCAAAAATTATTCCACCATTTGCAATGGTGGCAGCGGCATGTGGGGAAAAGTCTAAACCGTGCCTCCCCTGCAAGGTGGAAACAGCACAGTTGTCATCGGAACTGGTCCATCACAAAGTAGAAAGTCAAGGTTCTCCCCCTACGACTCTGCCGTGCCCAGATTGGAGATGAAGACGGGACATCAATTCGGAGACAATGGCAGCATGACGGAGTGTATTAGGTACAGTCTGTACATTAGCAATGTATAGTCACATTTAATGTGCTAGGTGAAAGGTCAATTTTAGCTAACAGATTAATGGTTCGTTCACTTTTGGGAAGCTATTTTTTCCTTCACCTAAATATATGTATTTTTTGCTAAAAACAATTTTTTGCAATTGGTTTTTAATTAAAAACGTTGCACGGTTTTCCTTTCTATCGCCTCTGTGTTGCACGGTCTATTACTGGCTGCAGAATGAGTTAACTAAGGGCTCTTTCCACTTGCGAGATAAACGTCCGTGTCTCGCATGTGATAACCAAGCTCTGGCGCCGACACTTGGGAGCGGAGCGTGCGGCTCCATGTGTTGCTATGCAGCCGCACGCTCCTCTGGAGTGCCGGCGCCGCAGCTTGGTTTTCACATGCGAGACACGGACGTGTTTCCCGCAAATGGAAAAGAGCCCTAAGAATCCAACAGTAAGCTTGTTTTGATCATTTTTACTGTAGGGGCCCAAAGACTAATCTGTGTCAACGTGGTTCAATGTATTTTATATATATATATATATATATATATATATATATATTAAAAAAAATTTTTTTCAAGTTTTACATGGGGAGTTTTCATCTTAATATTTCGATATTTCCAGTATGCTGGCATTCACACGTCATTGTGTCGTGACCTACATTTTCTATGGTGGGACTGGAAAGTGTTTATTATATAACATTTAGTTACTGTAAAATGATCAGGATCAGGAGGTCTCCATTCCTGGTTGTTAGTGCAGATGTCAGTCAGAGCTGCTCTGCCGCTGTTGATGCGGTGGGGCCTCAACTGCTATGTACGACCAAATACCAGGGGCGTACATATACTGTGGAAATGGGTAAAAATGAAACTCCGGTAAGAAAACCATTTCCACTTGTACTTACATGACGTAGTTCAGTGCTTTTTTCGTTAAACACGACTCTACTTTACAGTGACATTAAAGTGAACCGGTCACCAAGTTTTCCCCATATAAAGTACGACCAGCACCTTTAAACCCTCTTACAGCATACTAGTATATATATCCCCAATCCACTCTGCAAGGAGTTTTTTGTGCCTTGCAGAGGGGATAGGAGACATGCAGAAAGCATTCTAGTAGGCTGCATATAATAACAGAAGGCTTAAAGGTGCTGGCTGTACCTTATAGTAGGAAAACCTGGTGACCGGTTCCCTTAATCATAACTGCCAGCTCTCCAATACATTATTACCATTTGTTATGCCCATCTGCAGCAGAAATATTGTAAAGTGCTACTATATGGGGATTAGGAAGCATATAACAAATGTTTTTGTTTTGTTTTTTTTTACCTTTTGCCAAATGTCTTCAAACTGCTCCACCCCTTCTGACACTTTTTTCAAACACCGATCAATCTCGCCTAAAAAAAAAAATAAAGAAAGAAAAAAAAAGTGTGATATAGGATTTTGATGAAAACAATTTTCGTGACTTCCCAAAGGCTGAAATTATACATCGCTGATAATCCCACCATGGAAATTCACATTTCTTACAGGTGGATTTGCTATGGAATTTGCTGCAGATTTTACCTTTTACAACAGGTGAAATCCTCTGCATTTCCGTGGCAAATCTGCATCTAAAATGTGAGAAATGCAGATTTTATGGCATTTTCATGTGTAGTCACCCTACTTTCTTCCAAGATGGGCCATCGTGGAACAGGAAGTGCCCATAGCGGGAAAGGGGTCTCGATTCCCTCTTTTTCTGTAGTATTTTGATCCAGATCTCCATCGCAGGGGCCATAGTAAATCAAAACCACACCTCCCCTGCTTTTCCTATTGCACAGCTTTTCCTATCCCACAGCACAGGAAAGCCCGGAAGTTGTGGTTTCCACTGACACCGCACTCCCTATGCAACTTAGGTGGATATTTTGGAAGCAGGAGGAACGGAATAGCAAACTGAGCAGAGGAGGCGCATGGAGTGCTCCAGGTAGGGAGGCTATACAGGACAAATTAAGTGTCACTTCTCAGTCCCAGGGTAGAGCCTCAATTAAAGGACTTCTCCTAAGAATAAGCCATCAATTTCAAACCCCTTTAAATCTAGACAAAGCAAGAAAAGGGGTGCGCCGGTGCCCATTTTTTACATGACACTGCCAGATTTTATTATTTATTATTAAAAGCTCTGGGTACCCCTCCAGTATGTAGAAAGATCTTAGCTATCATATGGTGGGGTGAATACAGCATGATACATATAGTGGAGTGTATATGAAGTGGTGGATATAACGTGGTGCATATGATGGGATGCATACGGCAGGGAGCACAGTGCTGGAGAGCCCTGGTCTAAGAATGTGTAAAAAGATCAGCTAGGAGACGTCTGCTAAGGCCACTTTCACATTTCCGTCTTTTGTGTCACGTCGCAATCCGTCGATTTTTGAAAATGCAGGATCCTGCATTTTTCCATAGACTTGTATTGCCGACGGATCGTGACGTGTGGCCACACGTTGCGTCCGTCGTGCACTGGATTGTATCGGGTTTTGGCGGACCGTCGTCACAGAAAAATGTTCAAGGGAACGTTTTTCTGTACGTCGCATCCAGTTTTCCCGTCTGCGCAAGCCCGGCAGGAAATGTCTCTCTCTGACTCTTTCCTGCCTGGCAACGCAGACGGAAATGTGAAAGCAAACACTTCCGTTGGTACGTTGCGCCGACGCTTTGTGAAAGAAGCCTAATCCACCATCCATGAAACCAAGTGACTTACCCTGTAGTTTTCTCTTATCCGCCATGTTTCCTTCACTAGAGATGGGTTTTCTTCATACTTTATAAAGGCAGGATGCTGTAAATACAAGATAAGTCTGGCTTAAAAGGACAGCATCCAAGAAATATAAAAATAAATGAAAAAAATAAAATTTGTGTTCAGCAAACTTTCGAGTTATCTTTTGCACAGTCTTTGCAATGCTAATATTCACTTCTTATTTACAGCAGGGCTACAATTTGCTTCTATTAATTTTGCAAATAGCTGACAAGTGACCAAATCTGAACGCCGGCTCATCCTTGGCTGCTGGGCTTTTACCTTTCCACTTGCTCAGCAGAAGCCGAGTGACTTGATCACACAGACCTGAGAGATACACGATGATGGCCTAACAAAAAGAGAGAGACAAGGATCCTACTTAGCTTTTCCTTTGATAATAAGTGGATAGTGTGTCATTGTGCAAGGTCTGGGGAGTAGAAGCACCTGCGGAGACATACCTACCTACTTAGCAGGCAGATCCTACACTTGAAGCTGCAAGCAAGAGAAAATAGCTATCAGCTGCGTTCATTTCTGGTTACTAGGTTTCTGGAAAAGTACTGGTTAATCGGTAATGAGCAGGCATGCTCGGGTGCCAACAGAGTGTCTTCAGAGTGCTCGAAAACTATGTTCGAGTTCTCGCAGCTGCATGTCTCGAGGCTGTTCGACAGACGCAACACATACAGATGTCGTCTAACAAACAGACAATCCCTGCATGTGTTGCAGCTGTCTAACAGCCGCGAGACATACAACATTTTTTGAGCATGCCGAAGACACTCGGTTAGCACCCAAGCATGGAGGACAACACCTTATCCCAGCACGTTCACTCATCAGTAATAATGATGCTACTTCCATAGACGAGATGTAGGTACACCTATTGGGAGCTAGCTGAATGTCACGCAGAAGAAATTTTAAAGAGAAGGGGGAAAAAATACCAAGATCACTTTATCTTACAGAAGAGCTACAGATATTAAGATAAGGTTTACATAATGGAACTAAGAACCATGGATCGCAATAGCGGCCCAACTGCGGGGTCTGCTTATAGGAAGCAAATAACGGAAGTAAGGAGGCCCAGCGGTCGGAGCAGGGTCCATGTTTCATTCTCCTTTCTTGAGATCGTAGAAGAAGTTTTAATAAGGTTATGTGCACACAACGGCCCAAATTCATCAAAGCTTTTATGCCACTACTCTGTCATAAAAAAGATTTGAAAAGTTGTAAAATGTTGGCATTGCGCAGATTTTGAGACTTGATGTTTTTGAGCCACAAATCTACAGGTTCTAAGTGGAGTAAGATTTATTATAAGGCGCACGCCACTTTGCGCCTCGCCTGATTCATTAAGATTACAACCTGCCCCCTCATCAAGAAGGATACCGGACTTGATGAACTGGGGCTGATGTTTTTTTAAACACTGGCGTACCCGCCAGGAGCATTTTTTCCTGAAGCGTCTCATTTGGTTGCTTTTGTAGTGGCTGTGCTGCCAGCGTCACAATCATCTTCAGGTACATAACAGTCAAGGGTGGTCTCCAGTAATTTGTTTAACGCTGCTTCACTGCTTTCAAAGCTCAAAAAGACCGAACGTGTGCACAGGGAGTCGTT
Organism: Ranitomeya imitator; assembly: GCF_032444005.1. Lineage (NCBI taxonomy): Eukaryota > Metazoa > Chordata > Amphibia > Anura > Dendrobatidae > Ranitomeya > Ranitomeya imitator. The sequence continues at coordinate 39,832,266 of NC_091291.1, forward strand.
TTTGCATTGCAGTGCACATCTACATTATATTTCTGTAACCTGCATTTTCACCAGTTTTCCCCTCTGCAGGGTCTATCTGTAAGGCCGGAGTCACACTAGAGCGTAATACGGACGAGTGCTATGCCTTAAAAAAAAAATTGCGTAGCACTCGGACCAATGCTAATCTATGGGGTAGCTCCTATCATCGATTGTTTTCTCTGCCGTATTATACGTGCGAGTAAAATCGCAGTATGCTGCGATTGTCACCGTATTACGCCCGAAATCCGCCAAGTCTATGGGTGCGAGAAAAACCCTGCACACCACACGGACCATCAGTGTGACTTGCGAGAAATACGCACTGGTGTCCTATAGAAAAGCCGGCAATTCAGTGCGGTGTACAGTAAAATCACACTGACAGGTTAAAATAGAATAGTTAAAATAAATGTCTACACACAGTACAAACATATATACAGGGGTTGGACAAAATAATGGAAACACCTGGAAACATCAACAAAAGTTAGTTTAATATGGTGTAGGTCCACCTTTTGCGGCGATTACAGCCTCAATTCTCCGAGGTATGGATTCATACAAGGTGTGAATTGTTTCCAAAGGAATTTTAGCCCATTCTGCAGTTAAAACACCCTCCAGTTCTTTGAGCGACGATGGCGGCGGAAATCGACGTCTAACTTGAATCTCTAAAATCGACCCTTAATGCTCAATAATGTTGAGGTCTGGGGATTGTGGGGGCCAGATGAGAGGCTCATCTTCATTAGAATGTTCCTTGTGCCATGCTTTAACGATTCTAGCTGTATGAATTGGTGCATTATCATCCTGAAAGATGGCGTTCCCATCCGTGAACAGTGCTTGAACCATTGGATGCACTTAGTCGCCCAAAATGCCTTAATAATCTCGGCTATTAATTCTTCCATGAAGGGATATCATTGGCCCGGCGGATCTCCACGAAATAGCCCCCAGATCATCACAGAACCACCACCATGTTTTACGGTTGGGAGAAGGCAGTCTGGATGGAATGCTCCTTTCGGCTGTCTCCAAACATACACTCGGCCGGAAATAGGGTAAACGATGATTCGTCTGAGAATATCACGTTTCCACTGCTCGAGGGACCAATTCTGGAGGTTTCTACACCACTCTAAACGCTTGGAAACATTTGTCATTGAGAGCAGCGGTTTTCTAATTGCAGCTCTTCTGTGGAATCCAGATTTGTGCAGCTACCGACGAACAGTTTTCGTGGAAACTGGGTTCTGTAGGTGTTCATTGAGCTCAGCAGTGATTTTCGGAGCAGTGGTCTTGCGATTCTCTCTCACAATTCGCTTTACAGTCCGACGGTCTCTCTTAGTTAACTTTGACTTTCGGACAGACCTGTGCTTTGCTGAAAACGTTTTTCCTCCTCTTTCAAACTCAGTCATTACTTTGGAGACAGAACCTGTTGACACCCAAGCATTCGGGCACTTTGTTACACTAGCGCCTGCCATAAGGCCCGATTCTAACGCATCGGGTATTCTAGAATATGCATGTTCACATAGTATATTGCCCAGCTACGTAGTATATTGCCCAGCTACGTAGTATATTGCCCAGCCACGTAGTATATTGTCCAGCCACGTAGTATATTGCCCAGCCACGTAGTATATTGTCCAGCCACGTAGTATATTGCCCAGCCACGTAGTATATTGCCCAGCCACGTAGTACATTGTCCAGCCACGTAGTATATTGTCCAGCCACGTAGTATATTGTCCAGCCACGTAGTATATTGCAGTCACGTACTATATTGCCCAGTCACGTAGTATATTGCCCAGCTACGTAGTATATTGCCCAGCCACGTAGTATATTGTCCAGCCACGTAGTATATTGCCCAGCCACGTAGTATATTGCCCAGCCACGTAGTATATTGCCCAGCCACGTCGTATATTGCCCAGCCACGTCGTATATTGCCCAGCCACGTAGTATATTGTCCAGCCACGTAGTATATTGTCCAGCCACGTAGTATATTGTCCAGCCACGTACTATATTGCCCAGCCACGTAGTATATTGTCCAGCCACGTAGTATATTGCCCAGCCACGTAGTATATTGCCCAGCCACGTAGTATATTGTCCAGCCACGTAGTATATTGCCCAGCCACGTAGTATATTGTCCAGCCACGTAGTATATTGCCCAGCCACGTAGTATATTGCCCACTTCCCCTGACGAAGCTGTCTTGAACAGCGATACGCGTTGGGCTCTCCCTCCGTTGCCCTTTACTTGCTGGCTGCCCAGTTCTTGCTATATTGTCTCTCTATTTTGTGAGCCTTCTGTCTGGATCACTTTCTAGCTGCCGCAGCATGTTCCCCTCTTTTGCTTAGGAGGGGTGACAGCCGTGCTCCTTCTTCCTATTTGGGGTAATTATTTGGCTGTATTTGCATGTGCCCTACTCATTATATACCAGGAGGACTATTTGCTGTGGGTAAGCTGCAGCCTGACAGGGTTTTGCTATTGACAGATATATCTTTTGCTGATCAGGACAGGGCGGCTTTGCCAGTAATTATTTATGTGTGTATACTATTTGATTATCTGCCATATTTGATGCATGTTTTCCACTACTATATGGAAGTATTGTGTATTGGGCAGTGTTGGGCACACGTATATGGAGGGAGTTTTGTGTGTATGGTTTTAATTGTTTTTATATGTTACCAATAAAGCTTGTTTGACTTATTATAACTTTTGGTGGTGTGCATACATTATAGTGGCTTTTCTTTTCTTGTTTATTATCTGCTCTGCGTATTAGCCATTGTTTTGCACCCCCAATATATATTTATTTATTTGATATCATTGTGGTGCGCCAACTAATTTTTCTATGATGCATATTGCCCAGTGACGTAGTATATTGCCCAGCCACATAGTATACTGCACAGCCCATGTAGTATATTGCCCAGCCACGTAGTATATTGCCCAGCCACATAGTATACTGCACAGCCCATGTAGTATATTGCCCAGCCACGTAGTATATTGCCCAGCCACATAGTATACTGCACAGCCCATGTAGTATATTGCCCAGCCACGTAGTATATTGCCCAGCCACATAGTATACTGCACAGCCCATGTAGTATATTGCCCAGCTACGTAGTATATTGCCCAGCCACATAGTATACTGCACAGCCCATGTAGTATATTGCCCAGCCACGTAGTATATTGCCCAGCCACATAGTATACTGCACAGCCCATGTAGTATATTGCCCAGCCACGTAGTATATTGCCCAGCCACATAGTATACTGCACAGCCCATGTAGTATATTGCCCAGCCACGTAGTATAATGCCCAGCTACGTAGTATATTGCCCGGCCACGTAGTATATTGCCCGGCCACGTAGTATATTCCCCAGTCACGTACTATATTGCACAGCCCATGTAGTATATTGCCCAGTCACGTAGTATATCGCCCAGTCACGTAGTATATCGCCCAGCCACGTAGTATATCGCCCAGTCACGTAGTATATCGCCCAGTCACGTAGTATATGGCCCAGTCACGTAGTATATCGCCCAGTCACGTAGTATATCGCCCAGTCACGTAGTATATCGCCCAGTCACGTAGTATATCGCCCAGTCACGTAGTATATTGCCCAGCCACGTAGTATATTGCCCAGCCACGTATGTAACAGGTTAAAAAATAAAAAATAAAACATATACTCACCTTCTGAGGGCCCCTTGTAGTCCTGTCGCCTGTGTGCGGTGCACGCGGCAGCTTCTGGTCCCAGGGTTGGTATGAGCGCAGGACCTGTGATGACGTCGCGGTCACATGACAGTGACGTCATGGAAGGTCCTTCTCGCATAGCATCCTTAGCACCGGAACCTGCCGCTTGCACTGCCGAGGACAGGACACCACGTCAGAGGGTGAGAATAACGTTTTTTTTGTTGTTGTTTTTTTATTATTCTTATTTGTAACATTAGATCTTTTTACTATTGATGATAAATACGCAGCATCAATAGTAAAAAGTTGGTCACACAGGGTTAATAGCTGAGTAACCGGAGTGCGTTACACCGTGCTCCGGTAACGCTGGCATTAACCCTGTGTGAGGGCTGACTGGATGACTGGAGGGGAGTAAGGAGCGGGCACTGAGTGCGGGGAGGAAAGAGCGGCCATATTACCGCCGGACTGTGGCCGTCGCTGATTGGTCGTGGCAATGGTTGTGGGCATTTTGCCACGACCAATTTATATATATATATATACACAATATATATATATATATATATATATATATATATATATATATATATATATATATATATATATATATATATATATATATATATATATATACACACAATATATATATACACACAATATATATATACACACACACTACACACACACATGCATGCATGCATGCATGCATGCATACATACATACACGCCCCGTATATACTCGAGTATAAGCCTAGGGTGGAAAATGCAGCAGCTACAGGTAAATGTCAAAAGTAAAAATAGATACCAATAAAAGTAAAGTTAATTGAAACATCAGTAGGTTAAAGGTACCGTCACACTTAGTCTACGTTCACATTAGCGTCGCGTCGCCGTTGCGTCGGCGACGCAGCGGCGACGCACGGAAAAACGCGCGCGTTTTGCGACGCGTGCGTCGTTTTTTGCCGAAATCGGACGCAAGAAAAATGCAACTTGTAGCGTTTTCTTGTGTCCGACGCTAGCGTCTAAAACAACGCACGTGTCGGAAAACGCGTGCAAAAAGACGCACGCGTCCCCTATGTTAAACATAGGGGCGCGTCGCCGACGCAACAGCGACGCACATTAGCGTAACGCTAATGTTAACGTAGCCTTAGCGACGCTGCAGCGATACCGACAACGATCCGGATCGCTGCAGCGTCGCTGTTTGGTCGCTGGAGAGCTGTCACACAGACAGCTCTCCAGCGACCAATGATGCCGGTAACCATCGGGTAACTAAGCGCAGGGCCGCGCTTAGTAACCCGATGTTTACCCTGGTTACCATCCTAAAAGTAAAAAAAAACAAACAGTACATACTTACCTACCGCTGTCTGTCCTCCAGCGCTGTGCTCTGCACTCCTCCTGTACTGGCTGTGTGAGCACAGCGGCCGGAAAGCAGAGCGGTGACGTCACCGCTCTGCTTTCCGGCTGACCGACGCTCACAGCCAGTACAGGAGGAGTGCAGAGCACAGCGCTGGAGGACAGACAGCGGTAGGTAAGTATGTACTGTTTGTTTTTTTTTACTTTTAGGATGGTAACCAGGGTAAACATCGGGTTACTAAGCGCGGCCCTGCGCTTAGTTACCCGATGTTTACCCTGGTTACCAGTGAAGACATCGCTGAATCGGTGTCACACACGCCGATTCAGCGATGTCTGCGGGGAGTCCAGCGACCAAATAAAGTTCTGGACTTTCTTCCCCGACCAGCGACAGCACAGCAGGGGCCTGATCGCTGCTGCCTGTCACACTGGACGATATCGCTAGCGAGGACGCTGCAACGTCACGGATCGCTAGCGATATCGTCTAGTGTGACGGTACCTTAAGTGTTTTTGAATATCCATATTGAATCAGGAGCCTCATATAATGCTCCATACAGTTCATGATGGCCCCATAAAGTTCATGATGGCCCCATATAATCCTGCATAATGGTTAATAATGGCCCCATAAGATGCTCCATAAAGATATTTGCGCCATATTGTGCTGCACAAACCATGATTATGGCCCCATAAGATGCTCCATAGACACTTGCCCCATACAATGCTGCACAAATGTTGATTATGGCCCCATAAGATGCTCCATAAAGATATTTGCCCCATATAGTGCTGCACAAACGTCGATCATGGCTCCATACAGACACTTGCCCCATTGATGCGATAAAAAAAATAAAAAAATCACATACTCACCTCTCCGTTGCTCAGGCCCCCGGCACTTTCAATATTCACCTGACTTCGTTCCGGCGCAGCTCCATCTTCAGCGACTTCTGCACTGATGTTTATGCAGAGGGCGCGCACTAACCACGTCATTGCACCCTCTGACCTGAGCGTCACTGCGGAAGACGCTGAGGATGGAGCGGCGCCGGAACGAGGAGCAGGTGAATATCGTGCAGTGCTCGCCTCCCCGTTATACTCACCTACTCCTGGCGCGGTGCAGTCCCCGTTTCCCCGGCGCAGCAGCTTCTTCCTGTACTGAGCTGTCACCGTTACCGCTTATTACAGTAATGAATATGCGGCTCCACCCCTATGGGAGGTGGAGCTGCATATTCATTACTGTAATGAGCGGTACCATGTGACCGCTCAGCAAAGTTAGAAGCTGTGGCACCGGGGAACCAGGGACCTGCAGGGACCGCGCCAGGAGTAGGTGAGTATAACAGCCCCCGCTGCCCCTCCCATGACAACCCCTGGGTATGACTCGAGTATAAGCCGAGAGGGGGACTTTCAGCCCCAAAAAAATGGGCTGAAAATCTCAGCTTATACTAGAGTATATATGGTATATATTTGACACACACATATATATATATATTTCATACAGAGCTAGATAGCAGAGAAGCCGGTAATTCAATTGTCGGCTTTTGCTAAATAATAACCGAACCCGACATGATATGAGACATGGTTTACATACAGTAAACCATTGCATATCCGCTAAATTTTTATATATCCCTCCCTAATAATGTTTGTAGTGTGGGTTTGTGTAAAATTTAGGAGCTCTAGGTGTTAAATTAAAGAATTCATGGAAAAAACTGGTGTGGGCAATTTTCTCCGCCAGAGTTGGAAAGCCAGTGACTGAGGGTAGATCTTAATAGCCTAGAGAGGGTCCACGGTTATTGGCCCCCCCGGCTAAAAACATCAGCCCCCAGCCACCCCAGAAAAGGCGCATCTGTAAGATGCGCCTATTCGGCACTTAGCCTCTCTCTTCCCACTGCCCAGTAGCATTGGCATATGGGGTAGTAAGGGGTTAATGTCACCTTGCTATTGTAAAGTGACATTAAGCCTTGTTAATAATGGAGAGGTGTCAATAATGGTGAAGAACAGGAATGTCTGAGGGGAAAATCGGAATATAGAGGAAAATATCCCGCTGTCGACCAGCTGCGGAGGAAATTTGTTCTGAACCAGCTTCACTCTAAATAAGCGGCCTCTGGTAAGGAAGAGATGTCAGAGACTTTATGCACACAGAGTGTTTTCTATTGACGGAGCCATAATATCCTTCTGAACGTGATGGCATTTGCCGATGATAGTGCAACGCAGCTAAGCGCATCCAAAGAGGCGTCCAGGAGACCATGGCTTTAGTTACCCTCGCCGCGGAAATCAATGGATAGTGCTGAACCCGAGGCCTCAAAGACGGAGCGAGTCAGATTCTCTGACGGTCCGTGTGTGATGATCCATCCGGCCAGGATAGAAGGATTTTGAATACCAGACAAAATACTGGCGGGTTCACAGCAGGAGATTCAGCTCAATCTTTCCACAGATCAGCTGATACGGGGGTGGGGGGGGGGGTGGGGGTACCTCGCACGAAAGGCTTCTGACCTGTGAGGCGTTTATCAAGTCACTCTCAGCGCCGGTTAAATATAACCTGGACCTCCGGGTGAATGGTAAATTCTGTATGAGGGTGATTTGTGCTCTTGGAGGGACTGTGTGTTCCGGGACAGAACCGGAATCCCCGTCAACCTTTAGAGTCCCCCATTTTCTGGAACTCTGCTGAGTGCAGATTCGGGGAAACATCCAATTCAAACTCAGAGTCTTGTTCTGCAAATCTCTGGTGAGGGAGAGCGAGAAACACAGCTCACAGACACCAAGGCCCGAGATTGCTCGGGTTAATCGTACCACGGATCCAATGTCTAGATGCCTGTACGTTTCTAGAATACTTGCGGCCCCTGCTAGCCGATGACTCCCGTGTAGGAGAGGATCCATTTATATCAGACCGGCTAACGCTCCGATCCACAGAGGAATCACGGAGGGATTCAATCTCTTTGGCCAGAGAAGCCATGGATTGCTACAGTGACACAGCCCACTCAGGGGAACTAGGTACACTGGGGATGGGCGGTGGAGGGCTCCTGAACGCATTTGAGGTCGCGACTTTGCAAATTAAATAGGACTAATAGTCTTATTAGACCCTTTGGGAGCTTGGACCTTGACAAGGTGTCATGGCGCCTTTAAGACCAGGAAATACTACAGGGGGAAACTGCAGGGGGAGAGAGCAGAGCTTCCTTACCCGGGTACTGATGTCCCTGGAGTTTGCATTGGATTAGTGCTATGTTTTTGCGCTAAGAGTCGCCTGCGAGGTCCTGTGAAGAGTCGTTGTGCCCCTTTAATGCAAAGCCGTCGTCCCTGTGTGAGCCAGCCGGGTGGACCAAGATGGCCACTGGGAGTTGCAGAGATGGTGAAGTCTCGCAGAGAGCGAGAGGCGCCAATTCGGGGGGCAGAGCCACAGCCGTGATGTGGGTGGAGCCTCGTATCTTCCATGAATAGGCCCAAGCCGGGGCCTCAATTTCTGCAGCCGGTGGGAGCAATGCCAGGGGTAGAGTGAGGGGGCGTTTGGGGGGGGGGGAGGTGGCGAGAAAAGCGAGCACTCCCATCCCAGGCAGAGCCACCTTAGTGCGGGCGTGGCTTCCGGGATGCGGCCTACACATCGACCGAAGTCGGGGACTAAATTTTTGTGGCCGGCCAGAGCGTTAGCTCAGGGAGGTGGGGACCACAGGGAAGCCATGGCTGAGGCTGCCTGTCAGCATGTGAATATCCCGCTGCAGAGGCCCACCGCCGACTGGAGCCACTCATCATCGGTGCGTGTCCCGGCATGGAGCCGCCACGGATGACTGGGTTTCTGCGCCAAGGAAGGCGCACGCACTCTACTGTTCTGCTGCAAGTCAGGTATTGCAGCGTGGACAGTGCATCGATAAAGGGGTAAACCTCAATCCATCATCCATTTGTTAGGGAGGTGGAGAGGAACCATCCGCCTCCTTGGGCCATCCGCTTTAACAGTGGTGGGACAGTGGGGGCTGCTCGGACACCAAAGAGAGGGGCCTCTGTAAATCCACGGAGTTCAGCCCCCGGGTGGACAGGGCCAGTTGTCCGGCAATAGGCCTGGCTGCAGAAGAGGGTACGTGGAGGCGGTACTATGTGCTCGTCCGTTCAGGGTGCGGGGAGATCGGTGCTCTTAAAGGGACCCGTCGCCCCTAAGAATCAGCTCAGGCATGGCACATCGCAGGAGAAGATACGGAGAGGCGACACACTCCATGCTCGCCTGTTGATGGTTCAGGGAGATTGGAACCTTGAAAGGATCCGTCGCTCCATTCGTCCATGGAAAGAATAAAAATCAAAAAGGTAAAAGAGTCAAAATTGAGAAGTAAAATAATAAAAGTTTTTGGCCTGAATAGCAGAGCCGTCCGTGTGCCTCCTACGGACACTAAGCAGGAACTGGTTCTCTGGGAGCCAGCATGAGGGTGTATACTGCAGGGGAGGGGCGAACTTTCTTTGTATCACTTAGTGCCAGCCTCCTAGTGGCAGCAGCATACACCACAGTCTGTGTCCCCCAATGAAGCGAAGGAGAAAGATATATGCGTGTGTCAATGACATATATAATTCTAACGCATCGGGTACTCTAGAATATGTATGTCCACGTAGTATATTGCCCAGTGACGTAGTATATTGCCCAGCCACGTAGTATATTGCCCAGTCACGTAGTATATTGCCCAGCCACGTAGTATATTGCCCAGCCACGTAGTATATTGCCCAGTCACGTAGTATATTGCCCAGTTACGTAGTATATTGCCCAGTGACGTAGTATACAGCACAGAGCCACATAGTATATTGCCCAGTGACGTAGTATACAGCACAGAGCCACGTAGCATATTGCACAGCCTATGTAGTAAATTGCCACGTATGACACAGGTTAAAAAAATAAACATATACTCACCTTCCGCAGGCGCGTTGTAGCTCTGTCGCCTGTGTGGGGTGCAGGCGTCATCTTCCGGTCCCAGGGTGTGCCGACGTCGCGGTCACATGACCGTGACGTCACGGCAGGTCCTTGTCGTGCAGGACCTGTCATGACGTCGCGGTCACATGACCGTGTAGCGGTCACATGACCGTGTAGCGGTCACATGACCGTGACGTCACAGCAGGTCCTTTCCGCGCAGGACTTGTGATGACGTCGCGGTCACATGACCGTGACGTCATGGCAGGTCCTTCTGCCAGACCATCCGTGCGACCGGAACGTGCCGGTTGCATCGCGAGGAGCGGGAAAGGCGGCGTAGGTGAGTATATAAATCATTTTTTATTTTTTTAAAATTATTTTTAACATTCAATGTTTTTACTATAGGCGCTGCATAGGCTGCGTCAATAGTAAAAAACTTGGTCACACAGGGTTAATGGCAGCGGTAACGGAGTGCATTACACCGCGGCATAACACGGTCCGTTACCGCTGCCATTAACCCTGTGTGAGGGCTGACTGGAGGGGTGTATGCGGGCGCCGGGCAGTGAGTGCGGGGAGTAAGGAGCGGCCATTTTCTTCCGGACTGTGCGCGTCGCTGATTGGTCGCGGCAGCCATGACAGGCAGCTGCCGAGACCAATCAGCGAACGAATAACCATTACAGACAGACAGAAGGACAGACGGAAGTACCTCTTAGACAATTATTTAGTATGTAGTAGATATATATATATATACTATATAATTGTCTAAGGGTCACTTCCGTCTGTCCTTCTGTCTGTCTGTCATGGATATTCATTGGTCGCGGCCTCCGTCAAGGAAATCCAAGTCGCTGATTGGTCGTGGCTGTTTTGCTGCGATCAATCAGCGACAGGCACAGTCCGGAAGAAAATGGCCGCTCCTTACTCCCCGCAGTCAGTGCCCGGCGCCCGCATACTCCCCTCCAGTCACCGCTCACACAGGGTTAATAGCGGCGGTAACGGAGTGCGTTACCCGCGGCATAACGCGGTCCGTTACCGCCGGCATTAACCCTGTGTTAGCGGTGACCGGAGGGGAGTATGCGGGCGACAGGCACTGACTGCGGGGAGTAAGGAGCAGCCATTTTCTTACGGACTTTGCCCGTCGCTGATTGGTCGCGGCAGCCATGACAGGCAGCTGGCGAGACCAATCAGCGAATGAATAACCGTGACAGAAAGACGGAAGTGACCCTTAGACAATTATATAGTAGATATATATTTTAATGTTTTCACGAATATTTGAGCCCATGAATCCATTTTGCAAGCCGGCGAGAGAATCTCGCCATACGGATGACACATGGATACTTTTTGGAGAAAAAAAAAAATCACATCCTCACATTGAATACGGATCACTGTTCATGAACATTTCTGCGTATCTCGCTCGCTGCCTGCTCTTCGCTCACTCTTTAGCTCACAGACACAAGCCTCAGGAACATGGAGGACGTTATACAGCAGAGCGGAGCTGTCCTGATCTGAATCAACCCCTGACACGAGGTAAAGCACTTGGTACAGTACATTAGGTTCAGTTCTTGTAGGTGGATACAAAATCACACTGCACCATGCTATCGAAACTAGAAAAGGTGGACTATGCTGAAAGAGGCCAGGTGGAGCACAAAGAGACTCAGTCTCATTAAAGGGAACCTGTCACCCCGTTTTTTGAGATTGAGCTATAAATACTGTTAAATAGGGCCTGCGCTGTGTGTTCCTATAGTGTATGTAGTGTACCCTGATTCCCCACCTATGCTGAGATATAACTTACCAAAGTCGCCGTTTTCGCCTGTCAATCAGGCTGGTCAGGTCGGGAGGGCGTGGTGACATCGCTGGTTCTTCCTCAGCTTTACGTTGGTGGCGTAGTGGCGTAGTGGTTGAACAAGCAGCGCGCGATCTGCGCTGTAATCCCTTGCATCGGTGGGGGCGGCCATCTTCCTGGGGCCGCGCGTGCGCAGATCGAGTGCTCTGCTGCACGGGGCTTCAGGAAAATGGCCGCGGGATGCCGCGCGTGCGCATTAGAGATCGCGGCGGCCATTTTCCCAAAGCCGAGATGCAAACTCGGCTTTGGGAAAATGGCCGCCACGATCGGCATCCCGTGGCCATTTTCCTGAAGCCCCGTGCAGCAGAGCACTCGATCTGCGCACGCGCGGCCCCAGGAAGATGGCCGCCCCCACCGATGCAAGGGATTACAGCGCAGATCGCGCGCTGCTTGTTCGCCACCAACGTAAAGCTGAGGAAGAACCAGCGATGTCACCACGCCCTCCCGACCTGACCAGCCTGATTGACAGGCGAAAACGGCGACTTTGGTAAGTTATATCTCAGCATAGGTGGGGAATCGGGGTACACTACATACACTATAGGAACACACAGCGCAGGCCCTATTTAACAGTATTTATAGCTCAATCTCAAAAAACGGGGTGACAGGTTCCCTTTAAGGTGAAGAGCTCTGATGGGAGCATGGCCCAGTTTTTGGAGTTTCAGATGGAACTCTCAATGGAGTTACGAACATGAGGCACAAATATGATGTGAGCAGGGCCTAAAAATGTGGAACAGAAATGGAACTTGTTATTCCAGCCTAAGGCTATGTTCACATGTTGTGTTTTTTTATGCAAATAAAAAACAGTTTTTTACAGTACCAGTAAAAGCTAAGATTTCAGAAATCTCATGTACATGCTTTTTTCTTTTACGGATTGATTTAGAAAAATAGCAGTGGGGTTTTTTTACCCATAAAAAGCAATGAGAAAGGGCAAAAATGCACAGCCTTGCATTTCTGCCAAATAAAACTAAACGTCATTTAACACATACTGTACAAAAACCACACATATAATCCGCACTAAAAAAGACAGTCAATAAAAAAGCTGAAAAAACATAGCAAAATCTACTTTTTTGGTAGCAGCTTCTTCACTGCAATGAGAGCAAGTTTCGACTGCAGAAAAAAAATCTGCATGAACTGATGTGTAAACATAGCCTGAACTTGCAGGCTATGTGCACACGCAGGTTCGGGTCCCTGCGGGTTCTCCCGCAGCGGATTTGATAAATCTGCAGGACAAAACCGTTGCGGTTATCCCTGCAGATTTATCACGTTTTGTCTTGTGATTTCCGCTGCGGGTTTTACTCCTGCACTGGTTTTACTATTGATGCTGCATGTGCAGCATCAATAGTAATGTTAAAAATAAAAAAAAAAATGGTTATACTCACCCTCTGACGTCCCCATCTCCCCTGTGCTGCAGGCGGCGGTCCGGTTCCAAAGATGCTGTGCGAGAAGGACCTTCGTGACGTCACGGTCATGTGACCGCGACGTCACCGCAAGTCCTGCTCGCATAGCAAACCTGAGACCGGACGGCTGCGTGCAGCGCTGAGAGGTGAGTATAACATGATTTTTTATTTTAATTCTTTTTTTTTACCACAAATATGGTTCCCAGGGCCTGGAGGAGAGTCTCCTCTCCTTCACCCTGGGTAGCAACCGCACATTATCCGCTTACTTCCCGCATGGTGGGCACAGCCCCATGCGAGAAGTAAGCGGATCAATGCATTTCTATGTGTGCAGAATCGCTGCGATTCTGCACAAAGAAATGACATGCTGCGGGTTGTAAATCGCTGCGTTTCTGCGCGGTTTTTCCCGCAGCATGTGCACAGCGGTTTGCGGTTTCCCATTGGTTTACATGTTTACTGTAAACACAATGGAAACTGCTGCGGACCCGCAGCATCAAAATTGCTGCGGTAAAAACCACAACGTGTGCACATAGCCGCAAGAGAGCAAAAAAAAAGGAAAAAAAAAAAAAAAGAAACCGCAACAAATAATGAACATAACGCACAGCAATGTGAAAATGACTTTTGTCCACGTTTGTTTTTTTGGTAAAGAGGTAGGTGAACAAAATACAGAAATTTTGGTATTCATTTTTGTATTTTTTTTTCCTTTACGAAAAATTTGTGGTTGTTTTGTGATATGGGTTGCTAAGGACAAGGAGATACCAAATACATGTCCTACTTTGACAAATGCCTTCTTTTTTCACATTTTCATTGTGAAAACTGGCCCTTTTTTTCCTGTTGGGGTGCAGCTAGTGCTGAAGATTTTTTTTTTATTTCAATATTTTGCGATTCTCCTGTCCCTATGCTCTATGCACTTTCCTTATAGTTTATATTTTGATAAAGTAAAGCTCCTGCCACCCCTCCATAAAACTTGAATGCTTTTCTCCCTCTCCATACACTGATCTATCTTATACAATCACACCCCTACTCCTATCTGAACTATTTTGGATACTCATCTGTTCCTGGCCTTATAGATGAGAGTATGCAAAATAGTTCCTTTTTCATCCAGAAAACCAGACTATTTTTTTTCTCTATTGTCATATGCAATACATTTATTTTTACATCTATTAAATAGTCAAAAAATACAGTTGCTTAATAACTATTGATGAGCGAACGTGCTCGGATAAGGTGTTAGCACTCGAGCTTGCTCGGATAACGAGTGTCTTTGGCGTGCTCGAATATCTTGGAGTCCCCGCACCTGCATGTCTAGCTGCTGTTCGACACCTGCAATACATGCAGGGATTGCCTGACAAACTGGAAATCCTTTCATGTGCTGCGGCTGTAGAACAGTCACGAGATATATAGCCGTGGGAACGCGGACATATTTTTCGAGGACGCCGAAGACACTGTTAGCACCCGAGCATGCTCAGATGACACCTTATCCCAGCACGTTTGCTCCTCACTATTCATAACTGCAATGGATCCATAAAAAAAAAAAAAAAAAAAAAACAGTATGTGATCTGTTTTTTTTTTTTACGCACCCATTGACTTATAAAAGAGCGAGTCTGATCCACAAAACAAAATAGTGCAGGCTGTGATTTTTGGCAGACTATGGGTCCGTCGGTAAACAAACCACATCTACTCGCATTGGTTAGTGTGCGGTCTGTATGCTAGCCATTTTGTATACAGGCAGCACAAGGTCTGAATGAGCCCCAAAACTGACAGGAGAGAGATGGAGGGCAAGAGGGAGCTAGAAGCAGAGTACTGTTAGAAGTAGCAGGACAGCTAGCTATGTGAGGGAGTTACACAGACTATACAGAAGAAAAAAGTCAGAATTTTTTTTAATGAAGACTATTCAAAAATTTGCATTCAGGAAACAAAAACAACTAAAAGTGAAGCCATTACTGGGATTGAAGTCACTCAATAACCAGTGTGTCATTAAGCAGCTGGGGTTTAGCTTTCCAAAACACAATGACTCTGAAACTGGCAGTTTTTGTATTAATGTGTAATAGAACTCATCAATCACCTAAATGAGTCCACGACTGTAGTCTAGCGCCATCAAGGGGTGGGAGGGGGTAGTGCATAAACATTGCCCAAATCAAATGGAAGAAGGTATGCCCCACCAGATGCACTGGCCAATGGCTACTTGCATTTATTACAACAAAGTTCTCATTTATCAAAACTAAAATGGCAAACAGAGCAAAAATGATACCGCAAACTCACCGTTTGTTGTGATTTTAGGCTCATGGACAACAATTCTCCCAAGTGCATTGGTACACCACCTGCCTACAGAAGAGAAACAGCGTTATTGAGCTTTACTTAGAAAGGCATGATATAACGCAGCGCTGTGCAAAGAGGGTAGTAATCCAAGTAAAAAAAGTAGTGACTAACCCCAAATCTAGAATTCAACAAGTTACACACTCTCGATTGCAGCCAGCAATGGATATGAAGGACATTTTTATCCTGATTTCTAAGGGTACAACCAGGAACATGTAGTCTTATCATATATATTATCTGGCAATACTGTGAATCGATTTGCAGGACTCAGTCCATGTCCATTGGCCAGGTCAGTAACCCGAGTCTGGACAGCAGCCCTCTGCACCGCCTCTCACCTGACTCAATCCTCGGCTCTTCTATTGATTAGCTGGCCTGGTGAGATGCCACACTGCAACGATGGCCAACCAATCAAAAGAAGTGCCACGGATGCCGGAAGGTAGTTCTCAAGGGTCTTGTATGGCAGCCAAAGACTACTGAGTGCAATTAGAAAGTCTACACTAAATACATAACTAATGAAAAAAATAGCTTAGAAAGCAACTAAACAAAATAGTAACTTATGGAGGGGGGGGGGGGGGGAGCAGGAAAACTTCTTGAACTGACGACCCCTTCAAAATGTCGCAATATTGAGGATGTCCTGCCGACTATGACAGGACAGCGCTTTTAATGGTTGACTATTGACGGAAAAAATGAAAGGATGCCTTTTTGTTTCCTTCTGGACCACACAAAAAAAAGAGAAAAAGATGGAATAGCTTAGTAAAATACGCTTTTGCATCTTGCATGATCCAGTAAAAAACATCAGTTAAACAATATTTTTTTTACATGAAAGTCTATGGATGACCGATGCCATTGTTGGCATAAGTCAGAGCCATAATTTACCAGGCAAGTAGGGAGCTTTTCCCGGCATGTACTGTACGTTTTAAAGGCAACCTTAAAATATGATGCGAAAATAGCCTTAAAAGGCATTCTCCAGGCTATATAAAAAACTGTAATCAAGAGACTGGATATATAAAAAAAAATATACATCAACTCCCACTTGCCTCCAGCGCAAGCGGCTTCATTTCCTGCACAGACAGCACGCAGCCATATCACTATGCCACCAGCCATGGGACAGCTGTGGCCTGTGAATCAGGTGATTGAGCAGAACAGAAAACATCCAAAGTCACCTGACCGCTGCACACAATCACTGGCCACAATTTTCAGGTAAAGTCAAGGTTTCCAATCTCTGCACACACCAGAGCAGTTTGCGCTGGATCTAGGTGGGTGCTGATAGCTTAGTGTGGCGGAGTTTATTTTTTACATATGGGCAGAGTTCTCGTTTGCCGGCACAGCCCCTTTAAGATCCATGTGCACTGGGTTGTTTTAGCGAGAGTCCTGTGGATTCTTTAAATATCAGTAACCCCAGAAAAAAAGGCCTTGAGTAAACTGGCACTTCCAATTCGATAACCAAACCTACATACAAACAGAAGTACCGTAGTTTTTGCCACAAATATTTAAGAAAAATATTCCAGCATTATTTAAAAAAAAAAATAAAAATGGGGAAAATAAATGCAGACAACAGCTGCAGGATATGTTATCACTCATAGAGGTACTTTTTTCTCATACCCACAAAATTGTTACATTCTTGTATATTACAATACCTATAATAATAATAATAATAATAATAATTTTTATTTATATAGCGCCAACATATTCCGCAGCGCTTTACAAATTATAGAGGGGACTTGTACATACAATAGACATTACAGCATAACAGAAATACAGTTCAAAACAGATACCAGGAGGAATGAGGGCCCTGCTCGTAAGCTTACAAACTATGAGGAAAAGGGGAGACACGAGAGGTGGATGGTAACAATTGCTATAGTTATTCGGACCAGCCATAGTGTAAGGCTTGGGTGTTCATGTAAAGCTGCATGAACCAGTTAATTAATTTTTTTTTTTTTTTTAATATAGGCCACACAGGGATCGTTAGGTTAATGCATTGAGGCGGTAGGCCAGTCTGAACAAATGAGTTTTTAGGGCACGCTTAAAACTGTGGGGATTGGGGATTAATCGTATTATCCTAGGTAGTGCATTCCAAAGAATCGGCGCAGCACGTGTAAAGTCTTGGAGACGGGAGTGGGAGGTTCTGATTATTGAGGATGCTAACCTGAGGTCATCAGCGGAGCGGAGGGCACGGGTAGGGTGGTAGACTGAGACCAGAGAGGAGATGTAGGGTGGTGCTGAGCCATGGAGTGCTTTGTGGATGAGGGTAGTAGTTTTGTACTGGATTCTTGAGTGGATGGGTAACCAGTGTAATGACTGGCACAAGGTAGAGGCATCGGTGTAACGGTTGGTGAGGAATATGATCCTGGCAGCAGCATTCAGGACAGATTGGAGCGGGGAGAGTTTGGTAAGAGGGAGGCCGATTAGTAGAGAGTTACAATAGTCCAGACGAGAATGAATAAGTGAAACAGTAAGAGTTTTTGCAGAGTCGAAAGTAAGAAAAGGGCGAATTCTAGAAATGTTTTTGAGATGCAGGTAAGAAGAGCGAGCCAGTGATCGGATGTGGGGGGTGAATGAAAGGTCAGAATCAAGGATGACCCCAAGGCAGCGGGCATGTTGCTTTGGAGTAATGGTGGAACCGCAAACGGAGATGGCAATGTCAGGCAAAGGTAGGTTAGTAGAGGGAGAAAACACGAGGAGTTCAGTTTTTGACAGGTTTAGTTTCAGATAGAGGGAGGACATGATGCTAGAGACAGCGGTAAGACAATCACTGGTGTTTTCTAATAAGGCAGGCGTGAGATCAGGAGAAGAAGTGTATAGTTGGGTGTCGTCAGCATAGAGATGGTACTGGAAGCCAAATCTACTGATTGTTTGTCCAATAGGGGCAGTATACAAAGAGAAGAGGAGGGGGCCTAGGACTGATCCTTGAGGAACCCCAACAGTAAGGGGAAGGTGAGAGGAGGAGGAACCAGCGAAACATACAGTGAAGGATCGGTCAGAGAGATAGGAGGAGAACCAGGAGAGAACGGTGTCCTTGAGGCCGATGGAGCGGAGCATAGTGAGGAGGAGCTGATGATCCACAGTATCAAATGCTGCAGAGAGATCCAAGAGAATTAGCATGGAGTAGTGACCATTAGATTTAGCTGTTAGTAGGTCATTAGAGACTTTAGTGAGGGCAGTTTCAGTAGAGTGTAAAGAGCGGAAACCAGATTGAAGAGGGTCGAGAAGAGAGTTATCTGAGAGATAGCGGGTAAGACGGGAGTGGACCAGGCGTTCGAGGAGTTTAGAGATGAAGGGAAGATTAGAGACAGGTCTATAATTAGCGGCACAGTTTTGGTCGAGGGATGGTTTTTTAAGTAATGGATGTATGATGGCATGCTTAAATGAGGAGGGAAAAATACCGGAAGTGAGGGAAAGGTTGAATATTTTAGTTAGGTGAGAGGTGACAGCCGGGGAAAGGGACTGGAGGAAGTGTGACGGAATGGGGTCACTGGTGCAAGTGGTCGGGCGAGAAGATGCAAGGAGCCTGCTTACTTCTTCTTCTGTAACTGGTTCAAAGTCAGAGAGTGAACTAGATGCAGTGGGGGAGGGAGGACAGTGCATGGTATGAAGAGATTGGGAGATGATTTCCTGTCGAATATGGTCAATTTTTTCTTTGAAGTAATTGGCCAGATTGTCAGCACGGAGATCCGTGGTTGGGGCCTGCGCTCTTGGGTTGAGTAGGGACTGGAACGTGTCAAAGAGACGTTTAGGGTTATTGGACAGGGAGGTGATGAGGGTGTTGAAGTAGGTTTGTTTGGAGAGGTGAAGGGCAGAATTGTATGTCTTTAGCATGAACTTATAATGGATGAAATCTTCGGGTAGAATAGATTTTCTCCACAGACGTTCTGCGCACCTGGAGCACCGCTGCAGGAAACGTGTTTGCAGCGTGTGCCACGGTTGTTGCCGTCTGTGCCGAGTTGTTTTATGTATAGGAGGAGCAGCTTCATCCAGGGCACTTTGCAGGGTTTCATTGTAATGCTTCAGAGCAGAATCAGGACATGAGATGGAGGAGATTGGGGCCAATGAGGACTGCAAGTTCTTCATAAGTTCCTGGGTGTTAATGGCCTGTATGTTTCTATAAGTGTGGAAAGTGGGGGTGACCTGAGCGGGATGGCAGTTCTTGATAGAGAATGAAAGAAGGTGGTGGTCAGAGAGTGGGAGAGGGGAGTTTGTGAAATCATCCACTGAGCAAAGCCGGGAGAAGACCAAGTCAAGGGAGTTTCCATCTTCATGTGTTGGCGAGTTAGTATGCTGCGAGAGGCCGAAAGAGGAGGTTAGAGCCAAAAGGTGAGAAGCAGATGGGGAGAGGGGAGAGGCAATAGGGATGTTGAAATCACCCATGATAAGGGTGGGGGTGTCACAGGAAAGAAAGTGTGGAAGCCAGGTGGCAAAGTGATCCAGGAACTGATGAGAGGGGCCGGGAGGACGATACACCACCACCACTCGCATGGAGAAGGGGACGTAGAGTCTGACCACATGGACCTCAAAGGAAGGGAAGACAAGTGAGGGTACTTGGGGGATAACTTAACTTGGGGGATATACCTATGGGTTGAAAACAGCAACATATGCAATAAATAAAGAAACCAATCTTTCTAAATTTACATGTATCTCCCACATGAAAGTAGCTATTTTGGGGGCATGAGAAAACAGTACATCTATGGCCGGCGTCACACTTGCGAGTTTTACGGACGTAAGAGCGCAGAAACTACGTCCGTAAAACACGCAAAAAATACGGCACAATTATTCTCTATGCCCCTGCTCCTATCTGCCGTATTTTACTGATCAGTATTATACGGCTTTCTACGGCCGTAGAAAATCGCAGCATGCTGCGTTTGTCACCGTACTGCGCAAGAAATACGCCAATGAAAGTCTATGGAAGCGTGAAAAATACGGATTACACACGGACAAGCAGTGTGACTTGCGAGAAATACGCAGCGCTGTTAGAGAGAAAAGCCGGTAATTCAGTGCGGTGTACAGTAAAATCACACTGACAGCTTACAGTAGAATAGGTAGAATAAATGTGTACACATAGAATAGGTATATATATATATATATATATATGTCAGTGAGACACATATATGTATATATATTAATATTTATTCCAGCGCTATACAGCTTGAAAGCCGGTAATTCAATTACCGGCTTTTTCTTTCTCCTTCCTAAACCCGACATGATTTGGGACATGGTTTACATACAGTAAACCATGTCTTCTCTCCATTTTTTTTGCAGATTCCACACTACTAATGTCAGTAGTGTGTATCTGCAAAATTTGGCTGTTCTAGCTCTTAAAATAAAGGGTTAAATGGCGGAAAAAATTGGCGTGGGCTCCCGCACAATTTTTTCCGCCAGAGTAGTAAGCTAGTGACTGAGGGCAGATATTAATAGCCTGGAGAGGGTCCATGGTTATTGGCCCCCCCCTGGCTAAAAACATCTGCCCCCAGCCACCCCAGAAAAGGCACATCTGGAAGATGCGCCTATTCTGGCACTTGGCCACTCTCTTCCCATTCCCGTGTAGCAGTGGGATATGGGGTAATGAAGGGTTAATGCCACCTTGCTATTGTAAGGTGACATTAAGCCTAATTAATAATGGAGAGGCGTCAATTATGACACCTATCCATTATTAATCCAATTGTAGTAAAGGGTTAAATAAAACACAAACACATTATTTAAAATTATTTTAATGAAATAAAAACAACGGTTGTTGGAGTATTTTATTCTACGCCCAATCCAGTCACTGAAGACCCTCGTTCTGTGAAATAAAAAACATAATAAACCAACAATATACTTACCCTCCGCAGATCTGTAACGTCCAACGATGTAAATCCTTCTGAAGGGGTTAAAACATTTTGCAGCAAGGAGCTTTGCTAATGCAATGCTACTCCTCGCTGCAAAACCCCGGGGAATGAGGCTAAATATAGATCAATGAGCTATATTTAGCTTCATTTGCGATGAGGCGGGCTTTCTAGGAAAGTTCCCACGATCTATGAACAGCCAGCAGAGGGCGCCTCACCGCAAATGAAGCTAAATATAGCTCATTGATCTATATTTAGACTCATTCCCCGGGGTTTTGCAGCGAGGAGTAGCATTGCAATGTTTCCCTCTCCATGCTTGCTCATTTCTAACATGCACATTTATGGGGAATCAAAGTCTGCACTCCCTCCGACAGCATTGACAAAATTCTACAATAGGGCCGCAAAACCCACATTCATTTTTATCTGCACCTGAACAATAGGGTTTTCCAAAACAGAGGCCGAAAGTGGCCATTCATGCTTCTCAGACCATGAATCTGGAGCCATAGAAAAGGACTGACACTTTCAGAGTAAAATATCATCAAAGGTATCTTCACACTGAACAACTTAACGATATCGCTAGCAATCCGTGACGTTGCAGCGTCCTCGCTAGCGATATCGTTGTGTTTGACACGCAGCAGCGATCTGGATCCTGCTGTGACATCGTTGGTCGGAGCAAAAAGGCCAGAACTTTATTTTGTCGCTGGATCTCCCGCAGACATCACTGAATCGGCGTGTGTGACGCCGATCCAGCGATGTGTTCACTGGTAACCAGGGTAAACATCGGGTAACTAAGCGCAGGGCCGCGCTTAGTAACCCGATGTTTACCCTGGTTACCAGTGTAAATGTAAAAAAAACAAACAAACACTACATACTTACATTCCGGCTTTACGGCCGGCCGGCGCTGACAGTGCAGGGAAGCAGAGCGCCGGGAGACAGACACCAGAATGCAAGTATGTAGTGTTTGGTTTTTTTTACATTTACACTGGTAACCAGGGTAAACATCGGGTTACTAAGCCCGGCCCTGTGCTTAGTAACCCGATGTTTACCCTGGTTACCCGAGGACTTTGCATAGTTGGTCGCTGGAGAGCTGTCTGTGTGACAGCTCTCCAGCAACCACACAGCGACGCTGCAGCGATCGGCATCGTTGTCGGTATCGCTGCAGCGTCGCTAAATGTGACGGTACCTTTAGACATGAGCTGGAGGGGAGAGAGAATAGTCATCGGGGCCAGGGCGGTGGAGTCGGTAAGCCAAATCTCTGACTCCTCAATTTCCATAACACTGACTCCGCCAAAATGGGCTCCGACTCTACAGCCCTGATCAGGGCAGCCACCCTAGCTTCTCCTTCCCCAGCTTAGCTTGATTGACATGTCTCTTTCTACATAAAAAACGGACGGGCTGACCAAACACTGATGGAAATTGGACCGCTTTTTGCTTGCATACCAGTAAAATCATGAACATCTGAATGAGGCCTAAACTAGGTTTCTCCCTGCCAGCAATAATGACCTTGCAGGTTCTCTGGTTATTCTTGCAACCCCCCACTGAATTTAATCTGCATGTATGGCTTTCAGAAAACACCAAGATTTAAAAAAAAAAAAAAAATGAAATTAAAAAAAAATTTACAGCACCCGCCTCAATTTTCTAGCTAATAAAAATTAAACCCGAGGGAATATAGAAATATAAAAACATGCTCTCCAAAACAGGCGACCTAGTCAGAAGTCTGTCATTGAAAGGAGACAGTATAGTAGGTATTCACACATCAGTGTTTTTGTCAGGAGTGGTGTGAATATTTTAGGCCTTACTCAGACGTTCGTGTTGCACATGCTTGTTGTATCTGTTTTTTTTTTATGGATGCAACACTTACCTATTATGATCTGTGCTGCTATTCACAAGTCCGTTTTTTTATGGTATCATGGATGAAAAAGTGCCACGATAAGTCCGTGGATGGTAAAAACGGACACAGACACAGATGGTAAAAAGGGACACACTGACACGGATGGTAAAAACGGACACAGACACGGATGGCAAAAACGGACACTGACACGGATGGTAAAAACGGACACAGACACGGATGGTAAAAACGGACACACCGACACGGATGGTAAAAAGGGACACACTGACACGGATGGTAAAAACGGACATATTGACACGGATGGTAAAAACGGACACACTGACACGGATGGTAAAAACAGACACACTGACACGGATGGTAAAAACGGACATATTGACACGGATGGTAAAAACGGACACACCGACATGGATGGTAAAAACGGACATACTGAGACATGGATGGCAAAAACAGACAATGACAGATGGTAAAAACTAACACGGATGGTAAAAACGGACACAGACACGGATGGTAAAAACGGACACAGACACGGATGGTAAAAACGGACACAGACACGGATGTCAAAAACGGACATACTGAGACATGGATGGCAAAAACGGACAATGACAGATGGTAAAAACTGACACGGATGGTAAAAACGGACACAGACACGGACGGTAAAAACAGACAGACAAGGATGGTAACAACGAACACAAACACGGATGGTAACAACGGACATAAACACGAATGGTAAAAAACAGACATGTATGGTAAAACGGACACATGATGACACACTGGTGGTAAAAATGGAAACAGGTATGACACACTGGTGGTAAAAACAGGCACAATGATGACGCAGGTGGTGAAAACAGACACACGGCTGACACGTCTGATGGTAAAAATGGACATGGGGATGGACACACTATGTAAAAAAAACAACGTTAAGGATGACTGATGGTAAAAACGGACACACAGACACAGATGGAAAAAATGGAAACATGCATTACACCCTAAAAGTAAAAACGTAAACATGGATGACATACTGAAGGTAAAAACAGACACATTGGTACACTAGTGGTAAGAGCAGACACACAAAGGACACTGATGGTAAAAAAGGACACATTGATGAAACACTGACAGCAGTACCATTTTTTCACGAACGTGTGAATGAGGCTTACTGATAGTTTTTCTCATGAAAAATTACATGTAATCCACACATGTACATGACAGTATCAATAAAGTTTTGTCAAAGCCAAATTCCAAGAAGAGTATAAAAAAAAAAAAAAAAAAGCAGCTTAATTGAAAACATGACAACCCAAAAAAGACAAGAAAAAAAAAAAAGAGTCAAAAACACGAGGGGAAAAATAAAACTCCACAAGTGACATAATTTACTTAAAAGGTGCAGAAAATCTGCGACATCAAAAGGTCATTGTGAGAACACAGTCTTTGTGAATTCACCATGACGCCTTCGTCTGGCAGGGAGTTCAGACCAGCTCCGTTCTTAGGGTAAGCGCACACGATCAGGAACTGCTGCGGGTTTGACGCTGAGCATTTATGCAGCATCCAATCAGCAGCGTCTTGATGTGACCGCATAAAGGATGAGATTACAAGAAATCCTATGTCCACTATGAGTGCACAGAGGCCTGCGGATCATCCGCGGAGACTGACATGCGGCACATTTTTCCAGACTGCAGCATGTCAATGTCTCCGCAAGAGCAATGTCACCAATACAATGTATTGGACACGGTGAATCCGAACGTTTCAGTGGTCACATGCGGATTCACTTGCGTTAAATAGACAGCAACGCTTTTGTACGCAACGAACAAAGTTCCGGATCATGGGCACCCGGCCTTGATGTAAAGAATCTCATTTTGTGCGGGTTAAGAAACTGCTTTCCTCTTGATGTAGAAGAAGCCTCTGTTATAATTTAAGTCCTTAGTATAAGAAGGTGATGACAGAAGTCTGTGTACTAACCCTTGGTGTAATTAGTTACTAGGGTCACTTCCTATCCATCTTTGTCTAAGCTCTCCCCAATACTGCAGCCCCCCATTCTATAGTTCTCTTTAGTTTCCTGCCTTTGAACTCTCTCTTTTCTAAGAAAAATCCTATTTGAAACAACCGGAACAGTCTCGGCCAATGGTAGAAAAGATATATATGAACACACCCTGGGAATAAAGACTATCAGGAAGGTTCCAATTATTTATCAGCTATGTTAGGACACATTCACTCATTTCCTCCCAAGATCCTTCATCCATTTTTAAAATAAACAAAAAAAGGAACAATCTGCCCATTGCTTTACAATAGCAAAGCACAAAACACACTGCATGGTGTCCGTTTTTCTCGGATGAGAAACAAACTAAGGCCACGTTCACACGTTCATTATTTTACATCAGTATTTGTAAGCCAAAACTAGCAGTGGGTGACGTGTTTCTATTATACTTTCCTTCTGATTGTTCCACTCCTGGTTTTGGGTTACAAATACTGACTGTGGCCTTCTAGGTAGGAGTGCTATGCACATAAAATTATGGGCTAGTACCACCAAAATGGGGGCCTTAACAATTAGTGGGGGTCATTGATGGACAAAAAGAACTGCGCACCTCTCAGGGAGTTTTTGACGACGGGGGTCTCGGGACCATCACAAATGTGCTTGTAATTAATAAAATGACAGACGTTTAGTGTACAATTTTCTCTCAATTTTTTACAAAACTGGTGGTTAAAGAAATCTTTTTTATTACATGCCTCTTTGCATTCAGCTCCCGCACATCTCTCCATGTGGAAAAGATGCAAAATGGTCTCCTATTTCTCCTGCCAGTCATAAGTCTGGTATTAACAAGGGCCCGGGCTGCAAAATACTGACATGGGGTTAGGTACTAATGTGAGGGTAGATTACAGTGTGTCACTTTACAATAATCATGTTAGCGCTGTTCGCAGAGGCCAAGTTGTCACACAAAGTATTAGCACTTCATGATCCTTTGTGACACATAGGACAACTGTTGCATTAAAGTTACAGAATCAGAGCAAAAATATGAACAATGTGTACAAATATAAATGTTCTAAAAGTAACAGCAAGCGAGCGATGCCAATTAAAGGGTTGTCAGAACATGACCCTGCTTAAATCAGGTTATGTTGCCAAACACATTTGAGATCATTTTCGACACCACTAAAAAAATAATAAGGTTTTTTTTTTAACACCATCTTCACACCACCGTATTTTACAGTCTGTATTCGGGCTGCATTGCCTGACTCATGAGTCTTCTGAACTGACATATACCTCCTGACCATAGTATTTAGCCTAATATGTGCCAATGAAGCAGCTGGGTGAGGAGACCTCGGTTCGGACCTGGAAACGCAGACCGAAATTACAGTAAAATAAAAGGGTGCATTCACATGACTTTAAAGCTTGTTCAGTAGCCATCGCTTCTCGGTAGTCATCAAAGACAAGATTATATTGACAGAATCCATCACAGTTTACTATAGGTGGTCACAGCTCACCTCCTCTCCCTCTCTGTAAAATGACCTCTGCAGAGCATGCCTAGAAAACTCTGCCACAGACATCAAATCAGCATCTCCAGTCTAAGTCCACATGGCAACTAAAATCCACATTTCAATGCAGTTAACACAAGGCCAGGCAAGAATATGGCTGCACAATAATAACGGACCAATCATAGAATGAAAAATCTACAATAAGAACACAAACACATTAGAAAATAGTACATTTTCTCTAATATATAAAAAATGATCAGTTCATTTTAATATATACAAACTTTTTTTTTTTTTTTTTAAAGTCCCTGACATCAGCAATGTTCAGTAATTCAGCACGAACGCCTGTGTTGTGGTTTAATGATGACTCCTCTCAAAATGTTTATCTACCCATTCCATCAGAAGACATCATCTGGGTACAGGGAGGGGTGAACCATCAGGCTGTTTTCTAACCTCATCCAAATGAACCCACAGCCATGTTGTTTAGGGACAGACATTGTGGGATACAGTTACAAGGAAGATTAGGCAGATTTTCCGTGAATCTCTGCCATTTTGCTCTGTACTTGTCTGTTTTTACAGGTCAGACCTGTAAGATAAAGGTGTCTCACCCACATGACCACTAGCTGTATCACAAAAAGGGGCAAATTGTAGTTATACCACAAGTGGTTTTTCATACACGTGAAAGCACCCAACTTGCATTTGTTACGAACTGTATAAAATGTGTAAAGCCGGTTTCACACGTCTGTAAAATACAGACCGATCTACCATCGCCTCATCCGGTTCGACCACCTATTCCAAGCTGACTGACTAGTATACCTATTATGGGGGTTGTCAAGGCTGGGGGCTCAAGTCTGCAGTCATTCTATGTGACTGCAGAGTGGTGAATCCTCACAGTGCACAGCGCACGCAGTCAGGATTCTCCAGTGCTGAGAGCAAATGGTCATGTGACCATTGCATACTTCCAGCCACATTCCAACTAGACGTGTCCAACTCACTTGCATTGAGCGGGGATGCGCACCTCTAGTTGGCAGGTGACTGCATGAATGCAAACTGCATACTCACAGTCACACGCCCTTCTGCTCCAAGAATTCTGACAGCATGCACACTGGGCATTGTAAGGAATCAAATCTGAGGTCACATAGGGTGACTGCAGATATGAACCCCAAGCGGGGACAACTCCTTTAAGCATATGTGCCCATGATGAGTTTTTGATGCTGTGTATTTTACACTTGTACCTCCAGCAAAGTGGATGAGAATTATAGAAATCTCCTGCCCACAAAGTTTTTTTTTTTTTATGCAGTGTAAACTGACTTACGGTGCAGGTTTCAAATCCGCCACATGTCAATTTTTCGTGCAGATACACTGAGCTTTATGTGCAAACAAAACATCAAAAACTCATGTAATCAGCACATCACTATACAAATAAAGTTGTCAAAACCAAATACTAGGAAGCATCGAAAACAAAGCAGCATTGTTTAATACAAGACACACCACCAAGAGACAAAAAACACGAAAAAACGACTTAAAAAAAAAAAAAAACAGAATGAAAAAACAAGTGACCTAATTTACACAATAGGTGCAGAAATTCTGCATCATCAAAAGCTCATCGTGGGAACGTAGACTAAGGCAATTAGGTCAGGAAACCCAGCTTTGGGTCTTGGTGTTGTACGTTTCCTGAACATATGAAACCGGCCTGATTTATATATTTGGGGTTTGAAAAAAGCATTTTTGCAATTGGGTTTCATTAAATATTGTGCACCGATTGGCTTTTACGGTCTCTTATTTTCCAATTTAGACAAGCTGACGTAGCTTCCAGAACGATCTGTAGTAGATTGCCATTGCTCTCACAAGCACGTCTTTGCACAGGACGATGTGCTGCAGAGATTGACGATTAAAAAGCAATTTCACCTGACGAACAAGCATATTATTTGTTCGTGGCGTGATCGGCAGCCAATTTACACTGGCCAATAATCACAAAACTAGCGTTCCACCCTTAATCTTAATGAGAAGAGATGGAGTGGGAAATTGGGGTGATCTACACCCACCCACACCTGCATGTTGAAGTTTCCTCCAGATCACACACCTATAGATTCAGAGTGGTAATAATAAGAACATGATAGTCTATATAAACCGTAGACTTCCCCATAATATTGCAGTTAAGGACCAAATTGCATCTGGCGCCGCTCTTACTTTGGAGTTTATGGAAGGGTCACTTACATTCTGGTGTAGTACGGCACAATCCCTAAAGGATAACAAACCTCTAATGGCTTGAAACGCGTAAGCGTGGTTTTGTGGACAAGTATTTTTCAACAAAATTAATCCTCCTGTCTTCATTCACACATATTAGTCCATGACCAAACCATCGTCCAGAAACCTGCGGTACTCCAGCTGCTGGGGACTACACAATGGAGCATGCTGAGAGTTGCGCTTCCTCAGCAGCAGGCGCGCCGCAGGATGCTCTATTCTGTCTGTGGGCTCCATAGTGCGAGACACTGATGGCTTTTTCTGGGCTGAAATTGCAAATCTGGGACAATAAGAGAATGTGTATTTTAAGAAGCCTCGCTATAAAATTAGTAGAGCACATCATAAGGATTCCTACTAGCGATACAAGTGACGTACCCAATCACAACAGCACTGGGGTATAAAGAGAAATCATATGGCGCCTGCGGGTGAGGTCGCAAAGGTTAATTAGGCTAATTGCCCAGCCGGTGATAATGGCCTGGGAGGAGTCAACCTGATCTTGTGGGAGGAGTCAGAGAAGTATAAATGGCTGCCCATCAGTGGCCAGGTGGCTTTACGCTCAGACAATAACGTAAGTGGAGCCGGCATGACTACTCAAGAAGAAAAACCTCCTGGAAAGAAGTTCTTCCTGCCCTACTGAGCTGCCCGGCACATCTGAGGACTGTAAGATTTGGGGTCATTTTGCACTGGATTGGGGTAAAAAAAAAGCTATGAATCACTAACCAATATATCATCTAAAATGCAAAAAGTCAACGTCTGGCACTCCCAGCTGCTGCAAATCCCCAACATTACCTGACAGCTTGGGTTTCGTGTTGGATGATGGGAGTTCTAGTTTCACAGCAGCTCGGAGCGCCAGAGGTCGCTGATTCCTACTTATGCGACTTGCCTTCCCTTCCTTCTCATCTCCAGTCCTGCTAATGGTCAAAAAAAAAGCACAGAAGAAAATGCGATGTTAGATTTTTTTTTTTTCCCCCCCCCCCCCCCCCACAACCAATGACTGGTGCAGCAAACCCTATGTGAACTATTAAACTAGATCATAAGACGACGGCAACTTTCCAGCTGTTGCATCAACCCAGTCCTGCTGCCACAGCTGGGGAATTCAACATGTAAGTATCAAAGCGATATGCAGACACAGATAGGACGGCGAGGGCCACCATGTGCAAGCGACGGGTCCTTTTAATATCATATATACGTATAGCAATAGGCGGGCTACCACTCGCCACCTGCACCCTCTTTGTGCTGCAATTTTCCTTAGATCCCACGTTGGAAATGACCATCCTATGGGCTAAAATTATTGATAGCATTCAAAATCCAATTTCTAACTATACAACGGTGGCCCATAGGGCTCAGTATCTGATTCATAACTATACAACGGTGGCCCATAGGGCTCAGTATCTGATTCATAAGTATAATACGGTGGTCCATAGGACTTTATATCACTCATAACTATAGTACGGTGGCCCACAGGGTTCAATATCTAAATTCAAACTGTACTACGGTGGCTCATAGGACTCAATATCCAATACATAACTACACTACGGTGGCCCATAGGACTCAATATCAGACTCCTAACTACACTATGGTGGCCCTAAGGCTAAACATTGATTTTTTTTACTATTCCACAGGCCTTACAGAATACGTCGGCAGATACAATTGCCGTACAAACAAGTATCCCCCCATTATTGAGAACGATTAGACGGCAATCATACACATCCCCGGCATTACCTGCCCGTTACATAGGTCTGAGTGCAGAGGAGGCAGCAATTTCACACTTTTGGGGATTTTTCACCTTGCGTCGGCCATTAGGTGGCGACATTTCATACAAGTGATGGATCTACATAGGAAATGGCAGGTTGGTGATCAGGGGAAGCACGAAGAGCGCGCTCTAGCGCCATGTCTGCCATATTGGAGCGCGCACAGCTCTGCCCCCTGCCCCAGCTCTGCCCCAGCTCTGCCCTGTGCCCCCTCAGCCACAGCTCAGGCCTATGGGGTGAGCAGCAGACAACACACACACACACACACACACACACACACACACACACACACAAGCAAAGTGCTGAAGGAGAAGCTCTCACCGCCCCCGGGAGGATGCAGAAAGGTGGGGGACACCGCTTCCGGTTTGAGGGTTGTTTGGGGTCTATTTTTTATCCAACGTTACTGGGTTTGTACCAAGGCTATTGTAAAAAAAAAAATAAAAAAATAAAAAACAAAACCCAAAGGCGCTCGTCACCCGAAAGCCGGGCCGAGAACTCGGCTTATTTTCGTCACACAGGCTTCCGGAGCTTATTTATTGCCTCTTTCGCTCTCCGTCCACAGCTCGGTGGGACCCAAAATGGCGGCGACGGGCTCGGCCTCCCCCCTTCTCTCGCTCGTTTGCTCTCTTCCCCTGTCTTTCACTCTCCTCCGCGGTGGAACCCAACGGCACGCCCCCTCCACACGTGTTTTGAGATGCTATTAGACGGTACGAGTGTCAGTCAACGAAACGCAGCGCTTTGATTGGACGGTTTTGAGGTCATTCAAGAGCGCCCGCCCTATGCTTGGCTTCTATTGGGCCAGACGGAAGGCGAGGGAGGCGGTGACAGTGATTCTGTTGGGCATTGGTCTGTCAATCACGATGACGCCAGGATGGAGGGCTGTCTGGAAGGCGGGACTTGTGAGGGAGAATATGATTGGATGTTGGGCGGAGGGGATGTCAGTCGGTGCCGGGACTGACAGGAAGAGTTGCTGGTTTGTACACTCGGCTGTCAATCGCGGCCAGCAGCAAAAGGAAGAGGAGTGATTGGCGAGAGCAGCGTATGGGAGCACCGGGCACACCGAGCAGGGTGCAGGCAGGCGGTACGAAAGCAATGGCGGGAATGCTCAGCGATCAGATCTGCGCGATGTTATCTTGTGCGATATTATACCACGAATTCAACCTTACATTAATGTGCTGTCAACTACAACTCCCAGCATGCCGGCAGACCAATCTCTCCGCTATATAGTGGTAGAACAGCTCTGCAGACCAATATCACCGCCATATAGTGGTAGAACAGCTCCGCAGACCAATATCACCGCCATATAGTGGTAGAACAGCTCCGCAGACCAATATCACCGCCATATAGTGGTAGAACAGCTCCGCAGACCAATATCACCGCCATATAGTGGTAGAACAGCTCCGCAGACCAATATCACCGCCATATAGTGGTAGAACAGCTCTGCAGACCAATATCACCGCCATATAGTGGTAGAACAGCTCTGCAGACCAATATCACCGCCATATAGTGGTAGAACAGCTCTGCAGACCAATATCACCGCCATATAGTGGTAGAACAGCTCTGCAGACCAATATCACCGCCATATAGTGGTAGAACAGCTCCGCAGACCAATATCACCGCCATATAGTGGTAGAACAGCTCCGCAGACCAATATCACCGCCATATAGTGGTAGAACAGCTCTGCAGACCAATATCACCGCCATATAGTGGTAGAACAGCTCTGCAGACCAATATCACCGCCATATAGTGGTAGAACAGCTCTGCAGACCAATATCACCGCCATATAGTGGTAGAACAGCTCCGCAGACCAATATCACCGCCATATAGTGGTAGAACAGCTCCGCAGACCAATATCACCGCCATATAGTGGTAGAACAGCTCCGCAGACCAATATCACCGCCATATAGTGGTAGAACAGCTCCGCAGACCAATATCACCGCCATATAGTGGTAGAACAGCTCCGCAGACCAATATCACCGCCATATAGTGGTAGAACAGCTCCGCAGACCAATATCACCGCCATATAGTGGTAGAACAGCTCTGCAGACCAATATCACCGCCATATAGTGGTAGAACAGCTCTGCAGACCAATATCACCGCCATATACCAGCTCTGCAGACCAATATCTCCGCCATATAGTGGTAGAACAGCTCTGCAGACCAATATCACCGCCATAGTGGTAGAACAGCTCTGCAGACCAATATCACCGCCATATACCAGCTCTGCAGACCAATATCACCGCCATATAGTGGTAGAACAGCTCCGCAGACCAATATCACCGCCATATAGTGGTAGAACAGCTCTGCAGACCAATATCACCGCCATATAGTGGTAGAACAGCTCCGCAGACAAATATCACCGCCATATAGTGGTAGAACAGCTCTGCAGATCAATATCACCGCCATATAGTGGTAGAACAGCTCTGCAGACCAATATCACCGCCATATACCAGCTCTGCAGACCAATATCACCGCCATATAGTGGTAGAACAGCTCTGCAGACCAATATCACCGCCATATAGTGGTAGAACAGCTCTGCAGACCAATATCTCCGCCATATAGTGGTAGAACAGCTCTGCAGACCAATATCTGCCATATAGTGGTAGAACAGCTCTGCAGACCAATATCACCGCTGTATAGTGGTAGAACAGCTCTGCAGACCAATCTCTCCGCCATATAGTGGTAGAACAGTTCCGCAGACAAATATCACCGCCATATAGTGGTAGAACAGCTCTGCAGATCAATATCACCGCCATATAGTGGTAGAACAGCTCTGCAGACCAATATCACCGCCATATAGTGGTAGAACAGCTCTGCAGACCAATATCACCGCCATATAGTGGTAGAACAGCTCTGCAGACCAATATCACCGCCATATAGTGGTAGAACAGCTCTGCAGACTATTATCACTGCTATATAGTGGTAGAACGGCTCTACAGACCAATATCACCGCCATATAGCGGTAGAACAGCTCTGCAGACCATTATCACCGCCATATACCAGCTCTGCAGTCCAATATCACCACCACATAGTGGTAGAACAGCTCTGCAGACCAATATCACCGCCATATAACAGCTTTGTAGACCAATATCACCGCGCATATACCAGCTCTGCAGACCAATATCACCGCCATATACCAACTTTGTAGACAATTATCACTGCCATATACCAGCTCTGCAGACCAATATCACCGCAATATACCAGCTTTGTAGATCATTATCACCGCCGTATACCAACTCTGCAGTTCAAGATCACTGCCATATACCAGCTCTGCAGACCAATGTCACCGCAATATAACATCTCTGCAGACCAATATCACCGCCATATAGTGGTAGAACAGCTTTGCAGACCAATATCACCACCATATACCAGCTCGGTAGACCAAAATCACTGCCAAATACTGATGCACCAGTTCTGCAGACCGATATCACCGCCATATACCAGCTCTGCAGACAATATCGCTGTCATATAGTGGTACATCAGCTCTGCAGACCAATGTCACCGCTATATACCAGCTCTGTAGACCAATGTCACCGCTATATACCAGCTCTGTAGACCAATGTCACCGCTATATACCAGCTCTGTAGACCAATGTCACCGCTATATACCAGCTCTGTAGACCAATATCACCACAAAATACTGATGCACCAGCTCTGCAGACCAATATCGCCACCAAATAGTCATGCACCAGTTCTGCAGAGCGTATCAGGCATTTCAGTAGAGTTGTGTTCTTCTTTATAGGAGTCGTTCACCTTTTTCATCCGGCCCAGACCATCACTACAACTTCAAGACACGTTTGACATCTGGCATTTCCAGCACAGTCCTCATCTCTCCCCAACCTGCACAAAGTACCTTCCAGCGCCACCTTGTGTTGCCTCCTCTTACTGCACCTGCTGTACAGCACAATGTTCCCAATTATGGGATGTAAGAAATATTGGTGAGATCAGTAGCTACCGGGGGGTAGAGGGTGCGAGCCCCCAGAGCTCTGAGGGGGCCCTCCCAGAGCTACGCTACTGTAACTGCATCGGCGCGCGCTGCTCTCTGATACAGTTACATTCTGCGGCAGAGCACGGAGAATCAATCTCCCTGCTATGCCGCTATGGGCCCCAAGGCGGGGGGGGCCCGGTGCCAGCAGTGGACCCCCCACCTGTCATCGCAAGGTGAGCTGTATCAGCATTTAGCTGATACAGCTGACCGCATTGATGAGGGAAGGAGCGTTACACTCCTCCCATCATCCCCCTGTCAGCGTTTCTGGCGTCTCCGACAATGACAGCGGGCGCGATGACGTCACTGCCCGGCGCCCACTGTCCGGAGATGAGAGGCAGCTCGGAGCAGTGCTGGAACAAGGAGGAAGAGAGGAAAGTATTGTTTTTTTTTTTTGTTTTTTTTTTATGGGGGCTGCCTTATATTACAGGGTCTGCCTATGGGGGTGCTGTCTTATACTACAGGGTCTGCCTATTGGAGTACTGTCTTATACTACAGGGTCTGCCTATGGGGTGCTGCCTTATACTACAGGGTCTGCCTATAGGGGTACTCTCTTATACTACAGGGTCTGCCTATGGGGGTGCTGTCTTATACTACAGGGTCTGCCTATAGGGGTGCTGTCTTATACTACAGGGTCTGCCTATAGGGGTACTGTCTTATACTACAGGGTCTGCCTATTGGAGTACTCTCTTATACTACAGGGTCTGCCTATAGGGGTGCTGTCTTATACTACAGGGTCTGCCTATAGGGGTGCTGTCTTATACTACAGGGTCTGCCTATAGGGGTGCTGTCTTATACTACAGGGTCTGCCTATAGGGGTACTGTCTTATACTACAGGGTCTGCCTATAGGGGTACTCTCTTATACTACAGGGTCTGCCTATTGGAGTACTCTCTTATACTACAGGGTCTGCCTATAGGGGTACTGTCTTATACTACAGGGTCTGCCTATAGGGGTACTCTCTTATACTACAGGGTCTGCCTATTGGAGTACTCTCTTATACTACAGGGTCTGCCTATAGGGGTACTGTCTTATACTACAGGGTCTGCCTATAGGGGTGCTGTCTTATACTACAGGGTCTGCCTATAGGGGTACTGTCTTATACTACAGGGTCTGCCTATAGGGGTACTCTCTTATACTACAGGGTCTGCCTATTGGAGTACTCTCTTATACTACAGGGTCTGCCTATAGGGGTGCTGTCTTATACTACAGGGTCTGCCTATAGGGGTGCTGTCTTATACTACAGGGTCTGCCTATTGGAGTACTGTCTTATATTACAGGGTCTGCCTATTGGAGTACTGTCTTATACTACAGGGTCTGCCTATGGGGGTGCTGTCTTATACTACAGGGTCTGCCTATAGGGGTGCTGTCTTATACTACAGGGTCTGCCTATAGGGGTGCTGCCTTATACTACAGGGTCTGCCTATAGGGGTACTCTCTTATACTACAGGGTCTGCCTATTGGAGTACTCTCTTATACTACAGGGTCTGCCTATGGGGGTGCTGTCTTATACTACAGGGTCTGCCTATAGGGGTGCTGTCTTATACTACAGGGTCTGCCTATAGGGGTGCTGCCTTATACTACAGGGTCTGCCTATAGGGGTACTCTCTTATGCTACAGGGTCTGCCTATTGGAGTACTCTCTTATGCTACAGGGTCTGCCTATAGGGGTGCTGTCTTATACTACAGGGTCTGCCTATAGGGGTGCTGTCTTATACTACAGGGTCTGCCTATTGGAGTACTGTCTTATATTACAGGGTCTGCCTATTGGAGTACTGTCTTATACTACAGGGTCTGCCTATGGGGGTGCTGTCTTATACTACAGGGTCTGCCTATGGGGGTGCTGTCTTATACTACAGGGTCTGCCTATAGGGGTGCTGTGTTATACTACAGGGTCTGCCTATAGGGGTGCTGCCTTATACTACAGGGTCTGCCTATAGGGGTACTGTCTTATACTACAGGGTCTGCCTATTGGAGTACTGTCTTATATTACAGGGTCTGCCTATTGGAGTACTGTCTTATACTACAGGGTCTGCCTATGGGGGTGCTGTCTTATACTACAGGGTCTGCCTATGGGGGTGCTGTCTTATACTACAGGGTCTGCCTATAGGGGTGCTGTCTTATACTACAGGGTCTGCCTATAGGGGTGCTGCCTTATACTACAGGGTCTGCCTATAGGGGTACTCTCTTATACTACAGGGTCTGCCTATTGGAGTACTCTCTTATACTACAGGGTCTGCCTATAGGGGTGCTGTCTTATACTACAGGGTCTGCCTATAGGGGTGCTGTCTTATACTACAGGGTCTGCCTATTGGAGTACTGTCTTATATTACAGGGTCTGCCTATTGGAGTACTGTCTTATACTACAGGGTCTGCCTATGGGGGTGCTGTCTTATACTACAGGGTCTGCCTATGGGGGTGCTGTCTTATACTACAGGGTCTGCCTATAGGGGTGCTGTCTTATACTACAGGGTCTGCCTATAGGGGTGCTGCCTTATACTACAGGGTCTGCCTATAGGGGTACTGTCTTATACTACAGGTCAGTAATGAGCACGCTAGACCTCAAACATGCTTATTACCATGTACCCATCCATGTCTCACATCAGAAATTCCTCAGATTTGCAATAAAAGACCACGGGTATATACATGATTTCCAATTCCGGTGCCTGCCATTCGGTCTCGCTTCTGCCCCACATATATTCACAAAATTCATGATAGAGGTTATGGCCTCAGCGTCCCATACCTGGACGACCTTCTGTTGATGGCAGACTCTCCACAAGAGATGGAGGAATCTCTAACAGTAACCACGTCACTCCTGAGGAAACTGGGGTGGGTAATAAATTTAAAAAAAAATCAAATTTCAAGCCAGAAAGGAAGAAAACATTCCTGGGGGTACTGCTAGAATCCCAACAGGAATACTCATTCCTTCCAATGCAAAAACAGCAGACAATCAAGCGAGAGATTCAGGCGCTAATGAAACGCAGATACATATCCATCAGGAAAGCCATGAGGCTTCTAGGTCTAATGACTTCATGTATTCCCAGCGTACAGTAGAGTCAGTTTCATTCAAGAGCCCTTCAACGGGAGGTTCTTTCAGTATGGGATTGCAAGAAAGATTCGTTGGACAACAAAATGTTATTGCCCAGAGAGGTAAAACAGTCTCTGTCATGGTGGACCAACATAACAAACCTCAAAAAAGGGAAACCCTGGAGAGCATTTCCATGCATAAATATCACCACAGATGCAAGCCACAGCGGGTGGGGAGCTTACATAGAAGGATGTTACCTTCAAGGAACATGGCCCACATCTGTACGCAGCAGTTCCTCAAACCACAAGGAACTCAGAGCGGTTTGGGAAGGACTGAAAAGATGCCAAGAAGAGTTACACGAACGTCATGTCGGGGTCTTTTCAGACATCTCAATCACTGTATCCTTCCTTCTACATCAGGGAGGTCCGAGGCACCGTCACTTGCAGGACCTAGCAGAGTTAATATTCTCCTGGGCAGAACACACGGTAAAGTCCATCACAGCAGTACATCTGAAAGGTTAAAAAAAAACAGATGGCAGACTTTCTCAGCAGGGAAAGGGTGCAACCCTCAGAATGGCCTCTAAAGGAGAAGGTCTTTGTTCAGCTAACCCAACAATGGGGCACACGACAAATAGACTTATTTGAGTCAAGGCGAAATACAAAGACAAGAGTTCTTCTCCTTAAATCCAAGAGACAATCCAACAGGAGTAGACGCCTTTGCACAGAGTTGGCATATGGAGCTTGCTTACGCTTCCCCACCACTCGCCCTAATACCGAGAGTTTTGAGGAAAATACAGGAAAGTTAAACATCGGTAATCTTAAAAGTTCCATACTAGCCCAAGAGGAGCTGGTTCTCCCTTTTGAAGTGGATGGCGTTGGAAGATCCAATTCTCCTACCATCAAGGCGGGACCTTCTGACACAAGGACCGATGGTCCATCAGAACCTAGACATGCTACAGCTTTCAGCGTGGATCTTGAAAAGGAGATCATTAGGTCAAAAGGTCTGTCAGTCATGTCAACCATGCAAAAAAGCAGGAAGCCGGTGACCTCAGCCATATATCTAAAGGTTTGGAAGAAATTTTGCACACAAAGCAAAACTCCAGTATCCATCTCTCACTGTCCAAATATTCCTCAGATCCTAGATTTCCTTCAAGCAGGCTTCGATAGGGGTCTGAGACCTAGTACATTAAAAGTACAAATTTCAGCTCTAAGCGCCTTTTATGACTATCCACTAGCCAATCATCCCTGGGTGGTAAGGTTTGTTGAAGCTACTCAACGTATTAGGCCAACAATATGTAGTTCAGTAGCCCCCCCCCCCCCCCGGAACCTCAGCTTAGTACTAAACGAATTATGGAAAGTCCCATACGAACCTCTAGACCAGGTAGGCCTAAGTTCTCACTCACTGAGAGCAATCTCTGCTTCATGGGCAGAGAGTGCGGTGGCATCCATGGACCAAATATGCAGGGCTGCAACTTGGTCCAACTCAAATACTTTTTGTAGACACTGCAAGCTAGATGTTCTGTCAAACCAACAGACGGTCTTTGAGAGGAAAGTCCTCCAAGCTATAATCCCACCCTAATAGGAGTTATTTGGTATTTCTTCTGGCGGTGCTGTCAGTAGGGACATCCTGGAAAGTAGGAATTAGTCCTACCTGTAATGGTGTGTCCAGGAGTCCCTCAAGACAGCATCCCTTAGTTACCCTCACTTGGCTTTCCTGTCTGATATGTGATATGAACATGTGTAGGGGGGGAAGTTCAATAAAATTGTGTTGCATGTTGCATCCATCCTGGTGTGGTAGTTTGGAAAATCACTGAAGGGTGGTGGTCGGGAGGGGCTATTTAACCTCTTCTGTGTTCCTGTTCCTATCAAGGACAACGAAGGACAACCTCCTGGTGGTGCTGCCATGATGGACTCCTGGAAACGCCATTACCGGTAGGACTAATTCCTACTTTTTCCCTAAAGTTATTTTTTACGAAAAAATAAAAAAGGCCCCAAAGTTTCAGCTACCTGTGCAGTGAAGTCAGAACTGTGCTAGTGTCTGTCCATGGAGCTGAGTATACCCCTTCTGCAAAGTTTCTCCACTTTTCCAAAAATTGGTGGAACTAGTGTAAAAACATCAAACGTTAAAAAAACTAATTTCTATGCCAGATTTCTAGCAAAAAGGGCTCGAAGAATCGGCACCTGTGACTTTCCTTCAGTCCTGATACTACCAAGGTTGTGTCATACTGTCCTTACTGGATTGATCGCCATTACACCACAGTCAGCCGTATAAATCAGACTGAGATAAGAACGCTGTGCACAAATTGGCCGGCGGCTCTCCAGACCCAAGCGGGACAGTTGCATAGAAATACATGAAGCTGTCGCACTCGGGTCGGGAGAGTCGTTGGCTGGCCAGTCCATGCACTATGCTCCAATCTGTCTGATTTATACAGCCCTCTGAGGGCACTCTTAGAGAGCAGGACACTTCTACAGATGAGAGAGATGTTGGCCAACATACAGGTGCTTGCAAAAGTATTTATCCCCTTGACTTTTTACCCGTTTTATTACTTTACAACCTGTGTTTAAATATTTTTGTAATCTGATTTGTCTGTGATGTATCAGCACGAGTTCTGCAATGGACTAAAAACTTACAAGAGCCTGTGGACCCCTGTTTGCACTTGCTGAGACCTGAGGAGGATAATCATCTAGTAGGATGCTGCTCTGGGGTCCAAGCACCTGGATAAAAGGAGCCTGGAGTAGGACCTTTCTATGATGGAGGGTGTTATTCTTCCTGTTCTGCATCTGCAGAACCCAGCGCTAACCCAAGCCCAGTTGGTAGGTCTCTCTATCTTTGGAGCAGGATATTCTTAAAGGGAGTTATAGTTATCGGCCCCTCATCTACTTTTATTGCGAGGACAAGATGTCCCCCGTAAATGTACCATCTGTTCAAAAAAATAAATTGCTATCTCCCCACAATAAGCCTCCTTACTAGTGATGAGCGAATATACTCATTACTCAAGATTTCCCCAGCATGCTCGGGTGTCCTCCGAGTATTTTTTTTTAGTGCTCGGAGATTGTTTTCATCGCCTCCGCTGAATGATTTACAGCTATTAGCCATGCTAAGTACATGTGGGGGTTGCCTGGGAATCCCCACATGTAATCAAGCAGGCTAGTAGCTGTAAATCATCCAGCTGTGGTGAAAAAAACTAAATCTCCGAGCACTAAAAAATACTCGGAGGACACCCGAGCGTGCTCGAGAAATATCGAGTAACGAGTATATTCGCTCATCACTACTCCTTACCTTGACAAGCCACAGCTGGTATGTCACTCTCCACAAGGAGAAGCCTTACCCCTTCTACCTTCCCACAAGAAACCCCTGTGTCAGAATTGCACAGACAAGTTTATTAAAGCTGAACAGTTCTACTTAATAGAAGCACTAAGAGGCATGGTCCGCCAGAAGGTCCAAGCATCCCTAGCCTCATTTTCCCAGACCTTTTCGGTAACTCCATTGGGGACCAAAAAGAGGAATATAAGTATGGAGGAGCAGTCTGATTCAGACTCTCAAGAAGATCAGAGATCCTTTTCTAATGAATTGTGGGAAGAAAGTGAGTCAACCTTAGGGACGGAATAGACCGAAGAGAACAAAAAATACTACGTCTCATCAGAAAATATGGAGGAACTTATCACGGCAGTGAGAATCACCATGAATGTGGAGGAGGAAGCACTGCTCAGGATTAGATATTTGGGAGCCTCGGGACACAAAAGAAATTATTTCCTCTAGATGAGAACATACAAAAGCTAATACTTGATGAATGGGAGTCTCCAGAGAAGTGCTTGGGAATACAAGCAGAACTGAAGGAGAGGTTCCCACTAGAAGAAAGAATATCTAAATGTTCGTCAAAAATACCGAAAGTAGATATTCAAGTAACAAAAGTGGCAAAAGAGACAACTTTGCTCTTTTGAAGACTCCTCACAATTCAAAGACCCAATGGATAGTAAAATTGACAGCCTGCTAACGAAGTCCTGAGAGACATCCGCGGCATTGTTGAATGCAAAGGTGGTATCCAGCTATATAGCGAGATCAATGTCCTGATGGTTAAACCAGCTGGAGAACACATCAGCAGGGGCACCTCAAGGGAAGAACTATTGGCGGCCATACCTATTTTGAAAAAAGCCACTGGTTTCTTCTGTGAATAGCAGCCAGATCTTCAGTCCTGTCAAACTCCACTAAATGGGCACTATGGCTAAAGCAATGGAGCAAAGACGTAGCCTCAAAAATCAAGTTTTGCTCTATTTCTTTCAGAGGGGAATACGTGTTTGGGCCAGCCCTAGATGAGTTACTAGAAAAAGTGAAATACAAAAAAAAGACGCTGCCAGAACCTTAGATGGCAAAAAAGCTGTCCTTTCGTCCCCCACCAAGTCTGCTCCCATATTATAGGGCAGTGTTCCCCAAGTTCGGTCCTCAAGAGCCACCAACAGGTCGTGTTTTCAGGATTTCCTTAGTATGGCCCAGGTGATGGAATTATTGCCTGTCTAGATGATATAATTCTCACCTGGGCCATACTAATGAAATCCTGAAAACATGACCCGTTGGTGGCTCTTGAGGACTGAACTTGGGGAACACTGTTATAGGGGAAGAGGGAAAACAAGACCCTGAAGCTATTCCAAGGCAGGTAGAGGCAAGAACATCCTATTCTCCCAGGGACAACATCAAAAGATACGACGTCAGAAGAGTTGGGCTTTGGATCTCCAGATTCCTCTCCCAGTGGCAGCTGCTGACCCCAAATCAGTGGGTTCTATAATCTGTCCAAAATGGGATAAGGATTGAATTCTTATCCGATCCTCCACAGATCTTAAGAACCTCTTTCATCTCGGGAGTCATGGAGCGCCTTAACATTGTGGCTCAAAAAAACTCCTAACCGCAGGGGTAATCTCCCCAGTACCAGAAATAGTTTGCGGAGAAGACCATTTTTCTTGTGAGTTCCTTATGAAGATGCCAAATGAGACCCACGGAATAATAAACTTAAAACCACTAAACGTACATGTACGATGCAAAAAGTTCAAGATGAAATCGCTGAAGACCACCATTCCATTAATAGGATAAGACTTTGTGATGGCAACCTTGAGCCTTCAGGATGCTTATTATCACATCCCCATTCATCCAACACATCGGAAATATCTAAGGTTTACAGTGGGCCTTGGACATCGGGACTTCACTATCAATTCAACATCCTTCCTTTCACGATTTCATTGGCCTCCCCCAGGTATTCACCAAAATCATGACGGAAGTGATAGCATTCATCAGAAACCAGAATATTTGTGTTGTTCTGTACCTCATCGACTTGCTGGTAACAGGCCCATCAGAACCAATTCTACAGGATCACATACAAGAGATTCTTCATCTCTTTACACCCCTGGGGTGGCTGATTAAACTATTAGAAATCCGATCTGATCTCTTCCACGAAGAAGATCTTAGGGATACTGCTAGATTCGCAGGAACAGATGCATTAAGAGGTGCAAATCCAGATACGATCCAAGATAACTACTCTGCAAAATCAGAGGAAAACATCTCTAAGATTCACAATATCAACCTTAGGTTCCATGCCTTCTTACATCTGGCGGTGGCTTGAGCCCAGGCCCACACAAGAAGCTTACAAACCCACATCTTATCTTGTTGGGATGGTACCCCGGGATCCCTAAGCAGAACTATCCACCTATTGGGCCAAGAAAGAATATCACTCAGCTGTTGGCTCAATTCAAGAAATTTGAGCAGAGGAGTAGCCTGGGATCCAAATCCACGATCAACCGGCACAACAGGCGCCAGTAGGAATGGATGGGTAGCCACAGTTTCCCATACCTCATTCCAAGAGATATGGTCTCAAAACATCAGGCTTTGCTCATCCAATTTCAGGGAATTAAAAGCGGTAGAGGAAGCATTAAAAGCTGCAGTAAACCTTGTAGAGAAAACTTATGTAAAAATATACTCGGACAATATAACCACAGTGGCTCATCTGTTACCAAGGAGGCATGAGACACAAAAGCTTAAAAGCAATTTCAAGCAGGATTTTTGCTTGGGCAGAACTCTGAATCTGAACGACACCTGCCTGGCAGTAGATGCTTTCTCTCACCACTGGGACTTCAAACTGGCATATGCCTTCCTGCCAATTCCTGTTCTGCCAAGAAAGTTGGAGAAAATCAGGAGAGGCAAAACAAAATTGATCCTGATAGCACCTTGCTAACTGAGAAGAAGCTGATTCGGCACCTTGAATAGTCTAAAAATAGATGGGTTCCCTGGTTCTTCCATCAACCAGCAACCTCCATCAGGGGCCGAATTATCACCCAGATCCTCAACCCTTACAGCTGGCTTCTGAGTCCATCATCTTAAGGGCTAGGGGTCTCTCAGACTAAGTTGTAAATATACTCCAAAATAGCAGGAAGCCAGTAACAAATTCCATTTAAAGCAAGACCTGCGAAAACTTTCATATCCTGATGTGACTCTAACAACGCAAAATCGTTTACATCCGAACATGGCTCAAACTTTCGAAGAAAAAAAATAAATAAATATGAGAAAGGCCTAAAGACTATCACTTTAAAAGTCCAAGTTGCAGCCTTCAGCTCATTCTTGGACCAGAGTCTAGCAGACCATCGCTGGGTGAAATGATTTATGGTTGCATTGTTTTGGTTACAACCCCGAGTTGCCTGTTTATTCCCAACCTTGGATTTAAATGTGGTTCTCAAAGGGCTCACAATACCTCCATTTGAGCCTACAGATGACATAGACTTTGCTAACAGGAAGGCTGTCTTCTGCGACAGTTTATTAATCACAACAGCAAGGAGAATGGATGAACTGCAGGCCCTCTCAACCAGAGAACCCTAGCTAAGAACTCTAAACAATAGAATCATTCTTTGAATGGATCAATCATATATGCCTAAGGTAATTTCGGAAATCCATATGTCCCAAGAAAGT
The DNA here is from genome assembly GCF_032444005.1 of Ranitomeya imitator. Taxonomy (NCBI): domain Eukaryota; kingdom Metazoa; phylum Chordata; class Amphibia; order Anura; family Dendrobatidae; genus Ranitomeya; species Ranitomeya imitator. The sequence continues at coordinate 39,876,748 of NC_091291.1, forward strand.
GTTGCTTTACTTTTGTCAAAATCCATCTTATAGTAAGGAAAGGAAATTCCGTACGAATGACTGTCATCCATTATCTTCAAAGATCAAAATCCTGGAGGAAGGCTCAAAACCTCTTCATCCTACACTGTGGACAAAATAAACACAAAAAGGCTTCAAAGAGCACAGTGGTGAACTGGATCAAAAGGGCAATATGTGCAGTTTACGAAAACCAACAGCTGCTACATCCAGAAAAGTTTACGGCACACTCCACCACAGCCGTATCTGTCTCATGGGATGAAAGGGCAAGCGCCACTACTGAGCAGATCTGCAGAGCCGCTACATGGTCCTCGGTCCATACCTTTTCAAAACATTATAAGCTAAATCTGATATCTACTGTTTTGGCCTTTTGGAAGAAAAGTTCTCCAGGCCATTGTTCCTCCCTAAGAATTCTTTGGCATTCCTCCTGTGGTGCTGTTGTGGAGGGTGACTAGAGAAAATAGAATTAGACTTACCGGTAATTTTATTGCTAGGAACCTTCCACAACAACACGGGTAATGGCACCCTACTATTTCATTGTATAATTTGTTTAATGTAAACACATTTTGAAGCATTCTTGCAGGTGTGGTCCTTTTATAAAAACACAAGGGAGAGGAAGTGCAGAGGGCTATCTGACCTTTTGTTTTTCGTGTCCCTACTAGGTCAGAGCGTATTCTCCTGTGGTGCTGTTGTGCAAGGTTCCTAGAAATCAAATCACTAGTAAGTATAATTCTATTTTTGGCCACCAAGGTAAACGCTATGTCTGGCGCCAAACCAACACAGCTCATCACCCCAAGAACACCATCCTCACAGTGAGATAAGGTGGAGGCAGTATCATGCTATGAGGATGTTTTTCGGCAGCAGGGATAGAAAAATGGTCCGAGGGGAAGATGAATGGTGCGAAAAACAGGGATATTCTTGAGCAAAACCTATTCCACTCTGTTAGTGATTTGACATTCTTTGCTCAAGAATATCCCTGTTTTTTGCACCATTCATCTTCCAATAAGACAATAAAGCAACAATTGAGTGGTTTAAGGGGAAATGTGTAAATGTTTAGGAGTGACCTAGTCAAAGCTCAGACCTTAATCCAATTGAGAATCTGTGTACAGACTTGGAGATTTCTGTTCACCAGAGGAGGAAGCCATCTAACTGGAAGGAGCTGGAGCAGTTTTGCCATGAGAAATAGGCAAAAATCCCAGTGGCAAGATGTGGAAAGCTCATAGAGACTTTGTCCAAATGACGTTCAGCTGTAATTACAGCAAAAGGAGGCTCTACAAAGTACTGACTTTAGGAGTTTGAATAGTTATGCACACTGAAGTTTTCAGTTATTTTGTCCTATTCCCATTTTATTCACTGTTGTAGGCATGTTCTTTACAGGAACTGATGCAAACCCTAAAAAAAACACTGAAATTCCAGATTGTGAGGTAGCAAAACACAAAAAAAATGTCAAGGGGGTTGAACACTTTTACAAGCCACTGTCAACGTGAATGATTGCTACGGGGAAGAGCCCCCCTACTAAATATTAAAGATCCAGTATTTAAAGTTAATCTGACTCCATTCATGATGCCCACACCCCAGGCAGCATGAATCTGCTCCAGCCTATTGCACAATTGCAGCTCATTTTTTCTTTCTCTGCGGTTCAGAGAAAATATAAATTGATGATCCTGCCAGGCACCATAGAGAGAGACTGGACTAGTCCAGCTCCGCCGCCCGCTGGTTTCTCACCACACCTCTGATTGGCGGGTCTCTCTCATGTGACTAGTCTTGCCATGCTGGACTAGTCAGGTCTCTCCGGCCACTGGATGGCATTTAAATCCTTGTTTTCTCTGTAATGCTGCAATGTTTTAGATAATACTTACCCAGCTGCCTGTGAATCTAGTGACAGGCTCCTATTAAATGTTTTGTGATACCGTTCACTGCTGCATCAGAAGGGAGCTACATTGATGCAGTTTTGACCCGACATAACTTGCACCATTAACTTGCGCTGAACAACCCCTTTTTAAACTTTATTTTTCTTCCTCCTGAACAGATGCAAAATCGCTTTTTAAATTTTTAAGTTGGCCCTTGCTGGTCTTTATTCACTTAGATGTAGTGATATATTCACGTGACCACTGCAGCCAGTCTCTGTTGCAAAATTAATAAATGGGTCTTGCGTTTATGCAGCAATCAGGAAGGCATGTGGGCAGGGAGGACTTGGCACATTACGGAATCTCAGGAGCAGCAGGATGGATGAAGTGGAACCCAGCAGGGAAGGAAATGCAGGAAGTGGAGCACACCAAACATAGATGCCTAGAGACTCAATCCCAAGACACAGGAGTGTGTGTTACAAGTGGGCCTTAAATGGATCTAGGAAGATGTCATTGGTCCACGCAGGGCAACCTGCAAAACCTGACATGGAGCACAACAGAGGGCCACAGAGACCCAGGAGAAGCAAGCAGAGTCCAGGTTAGATCTGTAAGACTGCCGTCACACGCTCAGTATTTGGTCAGTATTTTACATCAGTATTTGTAAGCCAAAACCAGGAGTGGGTGATAAATACAGAAGTGGAGCTTATGTTTATTATACTTTTCCTCTAATTGTTCCTCTCCTGGTTTTGGCTACAAATACTGATGTAAAATACTGACCAATTACTGCCAGTGTGACAGCAGCCTAACTTGGGACATTTAAATTTTTTTTTTTTATACTATGTCCACGCTGAACTTTCCTCTCACCTTGCATCTGCAGCGCCCCCAAGGGCTGTGGGGTACTCGGAGCCAGGTCCTTCGGTTCTCAGTGGGGATGTCACGGTGGTGGACCCGGTCTGTGGCCCTAGGGGAACGTCCGCTGTAAATTGTGGGGGCAAGGTCTTTAAAGGGATAATGTTCGTGATGCCACCTGTGGTATTCAGTCAGGATGACCGACGCTGCTTAGGGGTCCGCTGGGGTGATGTTATGGCAGCTAGATGGTATACCTTCCCACAGGTGAAGTGTGTCCCCAGGGCTTCCCAGAGTGTAGATGGTGGATGATGTAAGGCACAGTGAATAACGAGGACACAAGGTTGCAGTCTCTTTACCTTTACTGAAGGCTTCAGCGTCCACAGTCCAGAGCACCAGATCACAGGGCAGGCAGAGTCCGGCCGGTCTGAAGGCAAATTCAGAGTCCCCTTATCCAGGTGGAATTCAATAGCCTTCCTCTAGCGCCTGGGCGTTGTAGTCCCTCCCTGCTGAGCAACTCGGTAAGGTCCTCACAACTCTTGTAGATGTTAAGTCTCTTTCTCTCTGTCCCCCTGACGGATAGGACAAACCCGTATGACTGGTGGCCTGAGGCTTTTTATAGGGACCCTAGAGACGCCCCAGTCCCCACAAGTTGCCACCCTGCCTCCTGGGTATATGGTCGGGCAGCCAACGTGAAATCAACTGTCCTGCCAGTCTCTGAAGTAACGGCATAGAGATCCTTACTCCCTCAGTGTTCTGGCTACTGGTACTGCGCTTCAGAAGGAGGCAGCCTGCTTCTATCTGGTCTCCCGCTGATATTCCTCTCCTATTGCTATGACTTTGTTGCTCACTCACTGCAACACAATACCTTTCAATGTCTCTTTCGTGGGACGCTGCCGCATGGGATGCAGGCGCAGCTCCGTGCGCGGCCAGTGGAAGGCAGGGGTGCAGTCTGGAGCTGGCTGGACCCACTCCAACCAACCTCTGCCAAACTCGGTCGAGACTCACTGACTATCTCCTACTCCCTCCAGTCAGCTTCTGTCTAACTTCCTAACCAACCCACCAGTTTTACCTAAGTGTGAGGAGTGCCCTTATAGATAGAAGCATGGCTCCCCCTGGCGGACTGGAGTGTGTATTGTGGTTGTGATACCTGGACAGAAGATCTCCTTCATTGCCTCCAGACGTAACATCACTCCCCCTGGTGGAAGAGCAACATTACTACAACGACCAGGACTCTGGGGCGCTGCACATCTAACTCTCCTCGACAGCCTACAATCTGGCTTCTGTCCCCACCATTCCACTGAGACTGCCCTGACCAAACTTACAAACGACTTACAGCCAAAGCTAACAGACAATTCTCTATACTCCTCCTTTTAGACCTGTCCTCTGCCTTCAACACAGTTGACCACTGCCTCCTACTACAGATCGTCTCTTCCTTTATTGTCAAAGACCTCGTCCTATCCTGGACCTCCTCATACCTTACCAACCGCACATTTAGCGTTTCCTACTTCCATACTACCTTTTCATCTCGCCCCCTCTCTGTTGGTGTACCACAAGGCTCTGTCCTAGGACCTCTTCTCTTCTCAATCTATACGCTTGGCCTGGGACAACTCAAAGTCCTATGGCTTTCAGAACCATCTATATGCCGATGACACTCAGATCTACCTCTCTGGCCCAGATGTCACCTCTCTGCTCTCCAGAATCACGGAGCGTCTATCAGCCATATCCTCCTTCTTCTCTCGCTTCCTCAAACTCAATGTGGACAAAACCGAACTAGTTATCATTCCTCCATCTCGCATATCTTCCCTACCTGATCTATCTATCACAGTAAATTAAATCACACTTTCCCCTGTCCCGGTAATCCGCTGCCTCGGAGTAACCCTTGACTCTGCCCTGTCATTTAACCCCTTAGCGACCGCCGATACGCCTTTTAACGGCGGCCGCTAAGGGTACTTAAACCACAGCGCCGTTAATTAACGGCGCTGTGGAAAAAGTGTATAGCGCCCCCCACAGGCCGATTTTCTCCGGGGTCTCGGCTGCCGAGGGTAGCCGAGACCCCAGAGAACATGATTCGGGGGGTTTTTAACCCTCCCCGCATTTGCGATCGCCGGTAATTAACCGTTTACCGGCGATCGCAAAAAAAAAAAAAAAAAAAAAGCGATCTCTTTTTAATTTCTCTGTCCTCCGATGTGATCGCACATTGGAGGACAGAGAAAAGGGGTCCCAGTTGGCCCCCCAATACTCACCTAGCTCCCCTGATGCTCCTCGTGTCTCCCGGTGGGCGCCGCCATCTTCAAAATGGCGGGCGCATGCGCAGTGCGCCCGCCGGCCGGCACCGGGAGAATCTTTGGGGTCTCGGCTGCCTAGGGTAGCCGAGACCCCAAAGAGCATGATCGGGGGTCGGTTTTAGCGACCCCTGTTTTGCGATCGCCGGTAATTAACTGTTTACCGGCGACCGCAAAAAAAAAAAAAAAAAAAAAGTAAAGTGTAATTCTCTGTCCTCTGATGTGATCGCACATCAGAGGACAGAGAAATAGGGGGATTCGGGGACCCTAGCATACTCACCTAGGTCCCTGGATCCTCTTGCTGCTCCTCCTGGCCGCCGGCAGAAGAACATGGCGGACGCATGCCCAGTGCGCCCGCCATCTGTCTCCATCTGCCGGCCGGCAGGAGAACAGCAGTTAGGGCTAAAATTAGGGTTAGGGGTAGGGTTAGGGTTAGGGGTAGGGTTAGGGTTAGGTTAGGGGTAGGGTTAGGGGTAGGGTGAGGGGTAGGGTTAGGGCTAGGGTTAGGTTAGGGGTAGGGTTACGGCTAGGGTTAGGTTAGGGGTAGTGTTAGGTTAGGGTTAGGTTAGGGGTAGGGTTAGGTTAGGGGTAGGGTTGGGGCTAAATTTAGGGTTAGGGTTGGGGCTAAATTTAGGGTTAGGGTTGGGGCTAAATTTAGGGTTAGGCTTCTTTCACACTTACGTCGGTACGGGGCCGTCGCAATGCGTCGGCCCGACATACCGACGCACGTTGTGAAAATTGTGCACAACGTGGGCAGCAGCTGTAGTTTTTCAACGCATCCGCTGCCCAATCTATGTCCTGGGGAGGAGGGGGCGGAGTTACGGCCACGCATGCGCGGTCAGAAATGGCGGATGCGACGTACAAAAAAACGTTTCATTGAACGTTTTTTTGTGCCGACGCTCCGCCAAAACACAACTGATCCAGTGCACGACGGACGCGACGTGTGGCCATCCGTCACGATCCGTCGGCAATACTATGTGCAAAAAACGCATCCTGCGGGCACATTTGCAGGATCCGTTTCTTGTCCAAAACGACGGATTGCGACGGAATGCCAAACAACGCAAGTGTGAAAGTAGCCTTAGGGCTAGGGTTAGGGTTGGGGCTAAAGTTAGGGCTAGGGTTGGGGCTAAAGTTAGGGTTAGAGCTGGGATTAGGTTTAGGGTTTGGATTAGGGTTGGTATTAGGGTTAGGGTTGGCATTAGGGTTACGCTTGGGATTAGGGTTAGGTTTGGGATTAGGGTTAAGGTTAGGGTTGTGATTAGGGGTGTATTGGGATTAGGGTTAGGGTTGAGATTAGGATTTAGGGGTGTGTTGGATTTAGGGTTTTGATTAGGGTTATGGTTAGGGTTGACATTAGGGTTGTTTTGGGGTAAGGGTTGTGATTATGGTTAGGGTTAGTGATTAGGATTATGGATCAGGTTGGGATTAGGGTTAGGGGTTGGAGCTAGAATTGGGGGGTTTCCACTGTTTAGGTACATCAGGGGGTCTCCAAACACGACAGCCAATTTTGCGCTCAAAAAGTCAAATGGTGCTCCCTCCCTTCTGAGCTCTGCCGTGCGCCCAAACAGTGGGTTACCCCCACATATGGGGCATCAGCGTACTCGGGATAAATTGGACAACAACTTCTGGGGTCCAATTTCTCTTGTTACCCTTGTGAAAATAAAAACTTGGGGGCTACAAAATCTTTTTTGTGAAAAAAAAAAATATTTTTTATTTTCACGACTCTGCATTCTAAACTTCTGTGAAGCACTTGGGCATTCAAAGTTCTCACCACACATCTAGATAAGTTCCTTGGGGGGTCTAGTTTCCAAAATGGGGTCACTTGTGGGGGGTTACTACAGTTTAGGTATATCAGGGGCTCTGCAATCGCAACATAATGCCCACAGACCATTCTATCAAAGTCTGCATTCCAAAAAGGCGCTCCTTCCCTTCCGAGCTCTGCCGTGCGCCCAAACAGTGGTTTACCCCCACATATGGCACATCAGCGTACTCGGGATAAATTGGACAACAACTATTGCAGTCCAATTTCTCCTGTTACCCTTGTGAAAATAAAAACTTGGGGGCTACAAAATCTTTTTTGTGGAAAAAAAAAATATTTTTTATTTTCACGGCTCTGCATTATAAACTTCTGTGAAGCACTTGGGCATTCAAGGTTCTCATCACACATCTAGATAAGTTCCATGGGGGGTCTAGTTTCCAAAATGGGGTCACTTGTGGGGGATTTCTACTGTTTAGGCACATCAGGGGCTCTCCAAACGCGACATGGCGTCCGATCTCAATTCCAGCCAATTCTACATTGAAAAAGTAAAACGGCACTCCTTCTCTTCCAAGCTCTGCGGTGCGCCCTAGCAGTGGTTTACCCCCACATATTGGGTATCAGCGTACTCAGGAGAAATTGCACAACAACTTTTGTTGTCTAATTTCTCCTGTTACCCTTGTGAAAATAAAAATTTGTGGGCAAAAAGATCATTTTTGTGTAAACAAAAGCGATTTTTTTATTTTCACGGCTCTACGTTATAAACTTCTGTGAAGCACTTGGGGGTTCAAAGTGCTCGCCACACATCTAGATAAGTTCCTTAAGGGGTCTAGTTTCCAAAATGGTGTCACTTGTGGGGGGTTTCCACTGTTTAGGCACATCAGGGGCTCTCTAAACGTGACATGGCGTCCGATCTCAATTCCAGCCAATTCTGCATTGAAAAAGTCAAACGGCGCTCCTTCACTTCTAAGTTCTGCGGTGCGCCCTAACAGTGGTTTACCCCCACATATGGGGTATTGGCGTATTCAGGAGAAATTGCATAACAAAATTTATGGTTACATTTCTGTTTTTACACTTGTGAAAATAAAAAAAATGGTTCTGAATTAAGATGTTTGCAAAAAAAAGTTAAATGTTCATTTTTTCCTTCCACATTGTTTCAGTTCCTGTGAAGCACGTAAAGGGTTAATAAACTTCTTGAATGTGGTTTTGAGAACCTTGAGGGGTGTAGTTTTTAGAATGGTGTCACACTTCATTATTTTCTATCATATAGACCCCTCAAAATGACTTCAAATGTGATGTGGTCCCTAAAAAAAATGGTGTTGTAAAAATGAGAAATTGCTGGTCAACTTTTAACCCTTATAACTCCCTAACAAAAAAAAATTTTGTTTCCAAAATTGTGCTGATGTAAAGTAGACATGTGGGAAATGTTATTTATTAACTATTTTTCGTGACATATCTCTCTGATTTAAGGGCATAAAAATACAAAGTTTGAAAATTGCAAAATTTTAAAAATTTTCGCCATATTTCCGTTTTTTTCATAAATAATCGCAAGTAATATCGAAGAAATGTTACCACTAACATGAAGTACAATATGTCACGAAAAAACAATCTCAGAATCAGCGGGATCCGTTGAAGCGTTCCAGAGTTATAACCTCATAAAGTGACAGTGGTCAGAATTGCAAAAATTGGCTCGGTCATTAAGTACCAAATTGGCTCTGTCACTAAGGGGTTAAACTGCACATCCAAGCTCTCGCCACCTCCGGTCGCCTCCAGCTCAAAAATATTTCCAGAATCCGTCCTTTCCTCAACCCTCACTCTACCAAAATGCTTGTGCATGCCCTAATCATCTCCCGCCTCGACTACTGCAACATCCTCCTTTGTGGCCTACCTTCTAACACTCTCACACCCCTCCAGTCCATCCTTAACTCTGCTGCCCAACTAATTAATCTCTCTCCTCGCTACACTCCTGCTTCCCCCCTTGCAAATCCCTTCACTGGCTCCCAGTATCCCACGTATCCAGTTTAAACTACTAACACTGACCTACAAAGCCATCCATATCCTGTCTCCTCCGTATATTTCTGAACAAATCTCTCAATATCTTCCCTCATGTAATCTCCGGTCCTCCCAAGACCTCCTTCTCTCCTCCACGCTTATTCGATCCTCACCCAATCGCCTCCCGAATATCCCCCATCCTCTGGAATTCAGTGCCCCAACACATCCGGTTATCCACATTTGGATCCTTCAAATGGAACCTGAAAACCCATCTCTTCATGAAAGCTTACAGCCTGCACTGACCACACGGCCACCTCAACACCATCGGAGCTACTGCAACCCCTGACCTACTGTCTCCTTCCCCACCATCCTGTAGAATGTAATCCCTCTGTACCAGTCTGTCATTGTTAGTTTTGTTTACTGTAAGTGATATTTGTATTTTGATGTAACCCCGGGTCATGTACAGCACCATGGAATTAATGGTGTTATATAAATAAAAAATAATACGGTAATAATACTATAGACAAGAGGACCCAAAAAACTGCTGAAAATTGTATCCAGCACACTGATTAGAATTAGCATTTATTGTTTTATTTTCAAGAAATTAAACTGATGTGTGAATGGGGCCTTGGATGCCACAGTCAATACTTTTCATTGGACCCCCAACTTTTAAGTGACCTGTGGTATAGTAGCTTGTTCTTCATGTATCAAGGGGTCTACAATTAGTATATATAGGAGCAAAGTTCTCTTCTTAAAGATATGTTTTAATCTAACAAAACAAAGAAGACTTTTATGGAACGGTGAGTGTGACCCTTTTCATTCTACACCATATTATCGGTTCTCAGTTTCTTTGGGTGGATTCAGATAGCGACATATCCCTCTGCAGAATCTCTATTCAGGTTGTGTGGTGAGACAACTCTTTTTAAATAGTTGAGATTTGTCAGTAGTTGGGTTTAGTATTGGGTTTAGTATTATTTGTACAATTTACATTCATTTATTTTACTCCCTTATGTAGCACCTTTAATTCACTTTACAGACATCACTGTCCCCATTGGGGCTCGCGATCTAGATTCCCTGTCAGTATGTCTTTGGAGTGTGGGAGGAAACCGGAGAACCTGAAGGAAATCCACGCAAACACGGTTAAACTTCTGTAAAGATATAGTCTCCAAATCCTGCACGCAGTGACATGGTGTGGTGTCACGGTAAAGCGATAGTGGGCACTAACCTCACAATACAGGTCTAATGCAACCAATAAAACTTTAGATTGTGAATCATGCAAATAGTCCATCTGGCTTGACCCCACATGGAAGTTCTGTCACACAAATTGATCAATCAGAGCTCCATGCTCACCAATATCATCTTTTTCAAGCACCTACAAAGGACCGGAAAATGGCGCAATGAAAGAAAGTGGCCTTGTTTAATAAATAACACTTCCTTATTATACCCTATGGACGCTCAAATATTCGTGTGTCACTTCGTTTGGAAACGGATGGCCTAAGGGAAGAAGACCACCAGAGGAAGCGGGTAGATCCACAGATGGCGGAAATAGTTTTTTCCGCGCAATTTCAGAAAACATGGCAAAAATACGCTAAGTGTGAACTTAGACATTTCCATAAGGTTGCAGTCATCAATGCATCCATGTTGGATGGCCAAGGAAAGGAAGAGTTGCATTTTGTTATATAGTATTTATTTTAAGTTGTTTTTCTCTAGTAACCCCCCACGACAGCACACCTGGAGGATGTTACCCCTTTCCTAATAGGGACAGGAAATGACAAGAGGTTAAATAACCCCTCCCTCATCCTCCCCTCAGTGTTTTTTCCTGTCCCTACTAGGGATGAAGAGGTCATCCCAGGTGTGCTGTGCCGGCAGCGGTCACCGGGGGGAATAGAGATTCTATGCCGGGCAGCTGGGGAGCAGACTTACCTCTCTTCCCCGAGCGCTGCTCCCGTCTCTCCGGACTCGGGACTTCCGCCACCAGTCCGCACCGATAAGGCAAGGTCTGGGCGGCATTCTTCGGCTGGAGGCCTCCCTGAGCTCTCCAGCCCCTCTCCTCCTCCAGCGCTGTGCGCGCGATGAGGGCTTCCGGTCTGAAGCCGGCGGCAGGAAGTGACGTCAGACGCCGGCCGGCTTCAGTACTCAGGAGGCTCCTTTTGCGTTCCACGCTGGAACGCATGACAGTTAGCGTGGATATCGGCGGTTTCTCCCCCCACATCCGGACATTGGAGGAGGAGGTCCTCTCACAGGAGGACAGGTGCTGTGTCCGGTCGCCTATTTAAGAGCCCCGGACAAGAAGACGTCTCAGGTAAGACCACAGTGTGGTGAAATCATGGAGACGTCTGCCTCGCGCTCTGCTCTTGCAGATCCCAGCACCATCCCGGCCCCAGTAAGTAATCTGGCCCAGGGTGTCCATTCCCTGATGTGGGTTGTAGTCTTATGATTCCTTCTCCCCTTCCTTTTTAGGGGGACAAGGAACCCACATCAGGAAGTAAAACAAAAACTACCCGCAAATGCGCAGTTTGTATGAAGAAGCTGTCCTCTTCATACAAGAAATCATTGTGCAAAGAATGCACAGACAAAATAATCAGAGAGGAACAGCCATCCCTGATAGAAGAGATTAAAACCTTAATCCAGCAGGAGATTAAAACATCTCTGGCCACTCTTTCCCAGCCTACACCATCTCCTAGTGCCCCTCCTGAGGCTAAGAAAAGGAAACTTAATCCACAGGAGGAAGAGCAGGAGGACTCTCAAGGAGAGACGTCGGACGAACCCCCAGAGGAGGGTGAATTATCCCTGGACTCTGAAACTGTCCAGCAAGAGAGATACTACTTCTCTTCATCTGATATAGAAGAACTCCTTACGGCTGTAAGGAAAACTATGGAGGTTGAGGAAGAGAAGACGGCCCAGTCAGTGCAAGAAGAGATGTTTGGAGGACTTCGTTCTAGGAAGCGTCAGGTGTTTCCTATTCACCAAAACATCCGGGATTTAGTTCTGGACGAGTGGGAATCCCCAGAAAAGAAGCTGACTACTCCAGCAGAAATCAAAGACAGATTTCCTGTGGATGCTGAGACAGCGTCATGCTGGTCTGAAGTTCCAAAAGTGGACGTCCAGATTGCCAGAGTAGCCAAAAAGACCACGCTACCATTCGAGGATGCCTCCCAACTGAGAGACCCTCTGGAACGTAAAATGGACGGACTACTAAGGAAGTCGTGGGAAACATCAGCGTCTTTACTGAACATCAATTCAGTATCCACCTGCGTGGCTAGATCGATGCATCGCTGGCTGGGGCAGCTAGAGGAGCACTTGTCCTCAGGTACCCCGAGAGAAGATATTCTAGCCTCCTTGCCTATCTTCCAGAAAGCAACAGGCTTTTTAGCAGATGCTTCCGCAGAATCCGTGAGAGTGACGGCGAGATCATCCGCACTGTCAAACTCGGTAAGGCGTGCACTCTGGCTAAGATCCTGGTCTGGGGATATGACTTCCAAGATGAGGCTGTGTTCTATTCCTTTTAAAGGAAAGTATATGTTTGGACCAGCCTTGGATGACCTTTTGGAGAAGGCTTCAGACAAGAAAAAGACCTTACCAGAACCTAGAAACCCTAGGAAAAGACCCTTCCGCGCTCAGCAGGAGCATACTCCTCAATACAGAGGAAAGGGTAAAACAGGTCGCTGGAGCTATCCGAAAGGAGGGAAAGACAGGAATCTTTTTCTTTCACAACCCCAAAACCAGAGAAAGCAATGACGCCGTCATAGTGGGGGGTCGGATTTCGAACTTCCTCCCAGTCTGGCAAGAGATCGGTGTGGATCAGTGGACCTTAAGATTGGTCAAAGAGGGGATGAAAATAGAGTTTACATCATATCCCCAAAAAAGAATGAAAACAACAATGTTATCAACACCGAAGCTACAGTCCACCTTGAATAATTCCAGCCTATTTCTGATAAGGAAACCAAACGGAACCCATCGGATGATAATCAATCTGAAACCGCTGAATCAATATGTAACCTACAGAAGATTCAGAATGGAGTCCGTCAGATCGACAGTACCCTTAATAGGGCAAGACTTCGTCATGGCAACCATCGACTTACAGGACGCATATTATCACGTCCCAGTCCATCCAACCTATCGGAAATTTCTAAGGTTTGCAGTCACCAGAGGAGAAGTTATAGACCACTTCCAGTTCAATGTCCTCCCATTCGGACTATCATCAGCTCCAAGGATCTTTACAAAGGTCATGTCCGAGGTGATGGCGTACATCAGAAGTCGACGGATATGCATAATCCCATACCTCGACGACCTCTTGGTAGTGGCTCCCACGGTTCCAATTCTACAGGAACATCTTCAAACAGTCCAGATCCTGTCATCCCTGGGTTGGGTGATAAACCCCAAAAAATCAGATATGGTTCCGTCCACAACGAAGATCTTTTTAGGGGTCTTATTAGACTCCCACAGACAAACCTCTTTCTTGCCCGAACAAAAACGGTCCCTGCTTACATCAAGGATAAGAACATTGCGGGACAAGAAGAGAGTATCTCTAAGATGGGCCATGTCGGTTCTAGGTACCATGACATCTTGCATCCAGATGGTGGCATGGGCTGAAGCCCACACCAGGATACTTCAGACACATATTCTGTCAAGCTGGGACGGATCCCCAGGTTCTCTAGACAAAAAGATCCGGATACCACCGCATGTAAAGTCCTCATTAACATGGTGGCTACAAAAAGAGAACTTAATGAGAGGAGTTCCCTGGTTGCAGGTCCCAGCAGTGACCATAACAGTAGATGCCAGTGGAAAAGGTTGGGGAGCTACGGTAGACCAGCACATATTCCAGGGATTCTGGTCAGCCGAAATAGCACAACAATCCTCGAATTTCAAACAGCTAAAAGCAGTAGAAGAAGTTCTCAAAGCGGCGGTAACTCTTGTACAAAATTCCCACTTAAAAATATACTCAGACAACATGACAACAGTTGCCCACCTTCGCCACCAGGGAAGTACAAGACACGAAGATCTAAAAAGAATATCAGCAAGAATATTTTCGTGGGCCGAAGAACATGTTCTCTTCATATCCGCCCTACACATAAAAGGGGAGATAAACGTACAAGCCGACTTCCTGAGCAGAACAGAGGTCCATCCAGGAGAATGGAGCCTAAACCCAGAAGTCTTTCAGATACTAGTCAAAAGATGGGGACAGCCAGAAGTGGACTTGTTCGCGAACAGTCAGAACGCAAAGGTAGACCAGTTCTTCTCGCTAGATCTGATGAATCCGGGGTTAGCTGTGGACGCATTGGTCCAGCCATGGACATTCTCGCTAGCATACGCGTTCCCGCCATTGCCGGTCCTACCAAAAGTCCTGCAGAAAATAAGGGCAGAAAAACTCAAGGTGATCCTAGTGGCTCCACTTAGGCCCAAAAGAGGTTGGTTTGGGGCCCTCATCAGTCTAAAGATAGATGGGCCAATAGCACTTCCACCGGTCAAAAACCTTCTCTACCAGGGGCCAATACTGCATCCAGATCCCGAGAGGCTACACCTAAATGCCTGGCTTCTGAATTCTCAATTCTGAGAACTAAAGGACTATCAAAGAGGGTAATTGAAACATTACAAAAAAGTCGCAAAACAGTTACTAATTCTATTTACCAAAAGATCTGGAAGACGTTCATCACGTGGTGTGCTCCTGAGCAACCTAACCCAGATAAACCAAACCTAGCCAAGATCCTGGATTTTCTACAAGATGGGCTGGAGAAGGGTCTCAGACCCAGCACCCTCAAGGTACAAGTGGCAGCCTTGAGCTCTTATTTTGACCAGTCTTTAGCCAACCATAGATGGGTAAGAAGATTCATGACGGCGGCATCCCGCATATCTCCAAGACCCATAAATATAGTTCCATCCTGGGACCTGAATATAGTCCTGAAAGGACTTACACTGCCACCATTTGAACCCTTATCTTCCATAACCATGGATAAACTCGCTTGGAAAACCACCTTCCTGGTAGCTATAACAACAGCCAGAAGAGTGGGTGAACTACAAGCCCTGTCAATCAATGAGCCCTATATGAAGATTCTTCAGGACAGGCTTATCCTACGATTAGACCCATCCTTTCTCCCAAAGGTCGTCTCCGATTTCCACAAATCGCAGGAGATAATTCTTCCATCATTCTATCAAGAACCAAAGAATGAGGAAGAGGAACATTTCCATACTTTGGATGTTCGAAGAATGGTACTCTATTATCTTAATGCCTCAGAGAAGATTAGAAAGGATCAAAATCTGTTTATTCATCTTCTCGGCCAGAATAAAGGGAAGAAGACTTCCAGATCCACAATTGCAAATTGGATCAAAAGAGCAATCCTGGAGGCTTATCAAATTCAAAGCCTTCCACCACCAGAAAAGCTCATAGCCCATTCTACTAGAGCAACAGCTGTCTCCTGGGCCGAGAAAGCCAGTGCTTCCATCGAGCAAATATGCAGAGCGGCTACGTGGTCCTCGGTCCATACGTTCTCCAAACATTACAGGCTTGACCTGATGTCAAAAGAAGACTTAGCCTTCGGAGAAAAAGTCCTTAGCGCTGTAGTCCCTCCCTAAAAATTACTCTTGGGTACTGCTCCAGGTGTGCTGTCGTGGGGGGTTACTAGAGAAAATAGAATTATTCTTACCGTTAATTCGGTTTCTAGTAACCCACCACGACAGCAGGAGTAATCCCTCCCTTTGCTTAATATACGTTCTGAAAAGAATAAATATAATTTGAAGCATTCATTCTCCTGTGGTCCTTTATAATAACACTGAGGGGAGGATGAGGGAGGGGTTATTTAACCTCTTGTCATTTCCTGTCCCTATTAGGAAAGGGGTAACATCCTCCAGGTGTGCTGTCGTGGTGGGTTACTAGAAACCGAATTAACGGTAAGAATAATTCTATTTTTTATATGCTGGATAATCCCTGGTTTGTTTTATACTTTTTGGATGCATTTATCACGTACCTAGGAATAATAGACTCCTCATGCACTACCTTTATGCCTGAGTGGTTAGTCCTCCCCTGGTAACAAATTGACTATGCCATCTGACATGTGGTGAGAAATTGGTACAGTAAGGTACATATATTACAGAGTATCTGTCATGGGGGGTGCAAAGTAAAGTGCCCCCTTGTGATTAGGACAGACTGCTTCTGCCAAGAAAACCTGTCCTCATTGGGGATTCAGACCTCCAGCTTTTATGGTTTCTCCATAAGGGGTAACATTTCTTCTTTCGGAGAGTGACATGCCCAGCCTGGCATGTCAGAGTAAGGAGACTTATAAGCCATGCAGTGCTCCTCTGGGAAAGTAAATATACAAATTGTCTCTGCAGAGAGGAAGAGGGCTAGAATTCTAGCAGAACTGGAGTTCTAGTACCTTTCCTCTCTGAAGAGATTATTTGCATGTTTTTTGTATAAATTACATTTATATTAGTTTTTTAAATGATCAGGACTTGGACAACCACTTAACAAAATGTACTGTCCTCATATAACCTGCTAATATGGCAGGATGGATGCATCGTTATGTAAGGGTGTTGACCCGAAAAGATGCATCACTGAACTGTATTGTATCGAACCAGGGAAGTTACTCGCTCCCCGAGGTATGTTCTGACTTGTTACATTAACTTCTGTTTCCTAGTGTTTTGCAAATTAATCCGGATGCTACTTCTTTATTATAAGGGCATTTTATGAAAAATACGATTTATTTTTTATTATGTATACCCCTCCTCACATGTAAAGCGCCATGGAATAAATGGCGCTGCTATAATAATAATTGTGCTGTAGGCTTTGTGCTTTGATTTACAGCCTAAGCGGTTGTGTTAAGAGTTTACGTGATAACGCGGATATTCTAAGCGCCAGATCAAGGTGAGTAAAACGGATCAGAGACAATGATTCAGCAGAAAAAGAGAGCAAGTGGATCAGAACTGGGACAGCAGATGGGCAAGTGAAGCTGGAAACACTACATGCAGCTGGAGGATGGTCACAGCTGAGACATATATGCAGCCCAGAACTTGCAGCATGGATATAGTTAATAGCAGAGAGATGTATATTCCATCAGAAACTTGCAGTAGTGATATGGTTGATAGCAGAAACCCATGCAATTAGTTGAGAGGGTAATCACAGGACTGAAGCCAGGAAGTAGAAGTTAGATGCTGGTGAGATCACTAGTCTCCTATACCTCAAGACTAATCCAGACAACTGTCTAGCTTCTAAAAACAAAAACTCATGGTAACTAGGTAATATACTTTCCTAAATACTAAGGCTACTGCCTGAGCCAACAAAAAGCTTTGGCAAATGATGCCAGAGGAGTTTGTTGTGTTCCCAAAGTAACCAGGAGCAGACTAGTATAGAGGGAGCAGCCAGAGAAGAAGCGAGCAGGGCTGACGCTGGAGCCTGGACAGGTGTGTAACATTACCCTCCCATCCTTTTAAGGACCCTCACAGAAGATTTATTAAATTAAGGAAAGGTTGCGTGGTGTGAAATCTTAATCCGACAGGAGCATTAATATCCTTTTAGGAATCCAGCATCTTTAGCACTTTATGCCTTTAAATTAACTAAAAAATTCCCACATCTCTTCTTACTGTTCAGGAATTTGGTGGCTCTCATACTCCATGTCAGGATCAGTGGCAAAAGTAGAAGCTGTCTTGACTATAGGAGATTTTTTTTAGAGGAAGTAGTAAGGAGACCTACAAAATATTGGGATTTTTTTTTTACCATGGAAAGTAATTTCAGACAAAAATAATTGGATTGATTTGTTCAATAATTTGAAATAAACCAATGGTCTTATGATCCAATATTTATCACCACCTCTTTTTTTTTTTTTGTGCCTTGGCTGCGTCTGCTGCCAAATTGGATTGCACTTCAATCCAAATGCCATAAATGTCCTGAGTGCAATGATTCCTAATTGGAGGTAGACACTTTGGTCCCAATTTATCAAGACTAGCATTGTTCGTGTCGGTCTTGATGAGGTGGAGTGCTGGACACAGGTTCACGCTTGGAGAAACTGGTGTAAAAACACCAAAGTCGCAAAATTTAGGTGCAACTCCACGTTGCACCTAAGTTTTGCAATTTTTTCTCTAAGCTTTTACATCAGTATTCTGTCGTGACAGCTTTGATGAATCAGACCCTTGGAGGCTGTCACCTGTATAGGTGTTTAATTGATAAGATATTTATCATCATTGGTGTGGTCCATAGAATCTTAGCGAATACCCGGTCCTGGCTTACATTACCCGAGACACGGCCGAGCTCTGGCGCCGGCACTCCGTGCAGCTCCATGTATTGCTGTGCAGCTGCACGCTCTGCTCCGGAGTGCTGGCGCCAGAGCTGGGTTTTCACCTGCAGTGACACATTACTAAACCCAACGTGTGCATTGTGTTTATTTTCCCATGGAAAAAAATGTAGCCTTTTAAACTACCAGCAAAGTGAATGAGATTTCTGAAATTTGCACACGCAGCTTATTTTTTCCCTGCAGATCTGAATCTTTAAAGCATTTTTTTTTAAAAATCAATGTGTCGGCTCTGGGGGTGGGAAATGCATGCAAGAAACGGGTGCATTTTTCCTGCCAACACTTTTTTTCCAGCAGAGAAATTTGCTGCAAATACTAAACATGTCCTTGTAATATGCGGTAGCTACATCCATAAAATACAGGCCATCTGCCCCAGGAATAGAATCAAGATAAGCAAATCTATCTTTGGAGACTTTGGAGTCTCAACTTGGGTGAGCAAAAAGTAAACATACCCTCCCATTATGATCAGTAACTAAATTGTGTAGCTCCAAAACAACAAACTTCATAACCTCTGCCTTATATCATATTATATAGCCAAGCGGAGCATACATGTGTATGGATTGTCTGATCTCTGTATTTAGATTTATAGCACCTTTCTTGTGTAAGCTGCTTATGCCATAAGCACTACTGAAAAAGAGATGCAGAACTGTGCACGGATAACAAGCTGGATGGTCCCCCTCTGCGAACTAGCTGAATGTCTGCCCCCCCCCCCCCGGATAATGAGCTGGATGGCCCCCCTCGGAATGTCCCCCCCACCTCGAGTACACAGGACATGGTTTCCATGTTTTTTTCTACATTTTGATTCATCTGAGCTTTCCATTTTGCCTCCGTCCATTATGAGTTTTGGCCCAGAGAAGACTGTGGTGTTTCTGGATTGTGTTAACAAATTGTTTCTTCTCTGCTTTCACTTACATTTGTGCATTGCTCAATGACAATGATTTATGGAAGTATTCCTGAGCCCATACAGTAATTTGAACTAACAAATCAGGTCTGTTTTCAATGCAGTGCCACCCGAGGGCCCCTAAATCACAGGCATCTGATATTGGCCTTGACCCCATATGCACAAGGGTTTCTCAAGAATATCTGAGTCTTTTGATATCTATGTCCTGTACATGGTGGTATATTCAAAGTGTTTCCAATTTTAAGTTGAACATTTTTCTAAAATTGTTCCACACCTTTTAGATGCAGTTGTTCAGATTGGGGAACCTCCGACCACGTTTTCTTCCGAGAGACTCTGCCCCTCTAGCATACTCTTTTTATACAGTCATGTGACTTAATTGAAAATTAACCCTCCAGCTGTTTTTCATCAGTACCACTTACTTTTCCAGCCTTTTATTAACCATGTCTCAACTTTGAGATGTGTTGTGTCGCCATCAATACTTTTCTTTTTTGCTGGGTACAGTATGATGGAGAGCGCCTAGCTGCTGACCCCCCCCCACCTTCCGATTATGCTGACTGTTATACAACTGGCACCTGGCTGCTAGGCTATGATTGCTGCTGGCAATCATATGCTAGAAGTCACTCCGTTCTGTAAGGCAGCATGTACAACAGTATTAAATGCATATAGTATAGGATAAAACAATATAATACCATTTATTCGGCAGCACAGATACAACATCCATCTGATTAAAAACAAAAAATAAAGTCCATTTTATTGAACATAGAAATTAGATTCTTCTCTAGCGAACTGGCAAATGACTCCTCTCCCATCCTGGCTGACGACATGGTGTAAGGTTGCAATGTGGAGCTCATCCACAACCAATAATAGTTTCCTTTTAATAAATCTTCTCCATTACCCTGTAAATGGTCTCCGTTCCTTAAGAGATGAGGTGTTCAGAGTAGACCAGATAATCTGGGTGGCCAGTTCATAACTCAGACAAGTCCACAATTAATACAGCAGCTTCACTGCGTCATAGTACCATTTTTCTCATGCTTCACTTTCAGGAACTCTGCCATGCTGGAAAAATATTTCTGATTCGCCTCAGCCACCTTCTTCTCTGCAGCGTGTGGGTTAACAATCTCCAGACCCTGAAGTGATATAATAATAAAATAAGTAGGAATATATAATACATGAAACATCAACATAAGCTGAAAAGAAAGTGCCAGCTCCTATAGTGCTGGCAAAACGCAGATAAATAGCAACCACTTACTCAACACGAGCGTGAATGTACCTCATATAAATTATTAACAGTTGAAGAGTTTTTTTTTTTTTTTCAAAGCTAATGTGGTCAAGGGTGGATGCAAAACTAAAGAGATATTTCTTACTGAGTAGCAATGCAAAATATAAAGCGATGATAAAGTTTAAAACAGCAGGGCTTACCTGAAGGGGCGTAAAGGCTACGCTGGAAGCAGTACCCGAAGATCTGTCCCGTACTGTGGACTTTCCTCCATAAACCATGCTCTGCTTCTGTAGTGTACGCTGTTAAAAATGTGAAGATTGGAGGGAATGGTGAATGCAATTGTTAGAAGGCACAAACTAAATGAACGGTAAATGCCTGCGTTTCTCAGCTTACCTGTAAGGTTTTAGAGATTCTGGCTTTGGTTGCTTCATTAACTTGTGCTTGCCGTATTCTTCCACTTCCAGACTTCCCAAGATGTCCTAAGCTGAAGCCCAAGTCTTCCTGATAGGCATCTTCTTCAATCTATGAGAGTCAAAAATCACGTAAATTATTATTTTATAGCATGGTTATATATCATAGTTAACATAAATAATGCATGAAGCTAATAATTTTGTTTTAGTGGTGCTGGCCATGAATACCACCAGAGGTATAAAAAGTGACCCTGGGATAGAGAGCAAAACAGTGTGGCAATACCTTATTGAACCACAAAAACAGGCAAATAACACATAGAACAGTCCCAGCAAAATACCCAAGATGGTACAAAATTACAGAGTCTCACCCTTCCGCTGGCTCACCGGGATAAGAGCAGCTTTGACCTCAGAGCTTACAGTGCCGACTACCCCCATCTGTGGCATGCACAGAGAGGAGGTAATGACAAGCTTAGGAAGATGACAGTCTATTGAGGTGCAAGGCCAGGTGACTGGAGGGTCACATCCTGGCTTCTCCTAATATCTCGATGTAGGCAGATGACCAGTGGGTCCCAATCCTGTCTTTCCTCAAATATGTCCATGGGGCTCAGGTGACCGGTGGGTCCAAATCCTGACTACCCCAAATGGTAGTCAATGGAGCAGACCTGTATTCTTTCAGCCTGGGCCGTGGTCCCCTAAGCTGACATCCTGTAGATTGTCAAATCTGTGTACCTCGTGAATGGAGCCCTATTGTCTTGGCTGCTGTCTTCTAAAGAGTATCTGGGTCTTTTGAATCTCTGGATCTCTTGGCTGTCCAGATGTCTGGTTGTATCTATGTTAGAGAGGCACAGCTCCTCTTTTTATAGTTAACTGTCCTTCAAGCCATCATCCAGAAATAAATCGAAAGAATGGTGATGAGATCAACTCACATTGTTTGATTATTTAATCTATTTGCATAGTTTTTCCTCCTCTGTTTTGCAAGTCAACAAGCTAGCTGGCTGGCGTGTAGAATGTGTAATCAACATATCAGCAAACATCATCGTTCATTTATTCTGCGTCCCTAGTCATGCAGGATCACAGCACAATATGTTAAACAAATGTCAACTTATAATGCAATATTAAAGGCTTATAGGAACAAAAGTCTGTGTTTTCTTGACCAACAACAAAGAAACACATAAATTTAAAAGTCAGCATATAGATACCAGTCATGGCTTGCTGAAAATAGAAGTCTGGTTAATTAATATAAAATGCTGTGTCATCACAGGCGGCTATCATGGCAAAATTTGCGATAAATTGCCAATAGTATCCTACAATTTCCAGAAAGGTCCAAATTTGCTTTTTGGAGATCGGTTGCGACCAATTTTGGATTGCCTACACCTTATTTACGTGCTGCTTTATTTTGCCCCTTCCCACAACATAGCCCAAGTATTTTGCCTCTTCCTTACCCTTTGGTACCCAAGTATGGGGAAGCAAACCCACTCGGCTTTCTTAGGGACCTCTTGACCACCTAGTATCATTCTACTAGGCCAACCAGGTCATCCACCTTTTGTGGATCCCCCTGGGCAACCCAGGTCTGCATCGGCCTGGGAACAGATTCATTAAATCTGTCCATTACAACCTGCTCTACCATCTGGGTGGGGATGGAGGACTCCGGCTGCAACCACTTCTGTACTAGATGCAGCAGATCAAACATTTTGGGAATGTGGGGGTTTATCACCACAATATGCCCAGTGGTGAATTCTTTGAGCTCAGACAGACATAGTGACCCGTGAGCATGCCAATATCTCAGTTTTTACTTTGGCATATTCCCGGGCATCTTGAATATATATAATTAAATAAATAAATATATAAATAAATTAGATAAATATGAAATGCCACATTTATAGTTATGTTTCTTATAATATTTTATTTCTATATGCATAATTTTAATCAATGCTGAGAGATAGTTTTGTGTATTTATAGTATACAATAATTGCTAGGATCACTTGGATCATCTTTGTTATGTCTAAGTGTGACTTTATAAGTTATAAATTTTTTCCTTATCACAGTTGACCTTAAAGACATTATATGAAGACTGTAAGTACAAAGAATTGGTGTTACATAAACTGCAGTCACCATAATGTATTACAGTTACAAATTTTTATATTTACCTGTATATTCCAAACTTTTCTGTTAAATTATATAAATTTCAGATGATCTCTCTAGAATATTCTTAATATGACGTATGACAGAGTCACTGGCACTGTATGCGAGAACAGGGGCGGACACTGACAGCTTGAGGCCCCTGTGCAAGATGTGTGTCTGGGTCCTCCTTTCATGGCTAAAAAAGCTACATATACTATATATATATATATATATACACACATATATATATATATATATATACATATATATATATAATATATATATTTTATATATAAAAGAACCTGAAGACGCACCTCTTCCGACAAGCCTACAACCTGCAGTAACCACCGATCGACCAAACCGCTGCATGACCAGCTCTACCCTCACCTACTGTATTCTCACCCATCCCTTGTAGATTGTGAGCCCTCGCGGGCAGGGTCCTCACTCCTCCTGTACCAGTTATGACTTGTATTGTTCAAGATTATTGTGCTTGTTTTATTATGTATACCCCTCCTCACATGTAAAGCGCCATGGAATAAATGGCGCTATAATAATAAATAATAATAATATGGTGACTGGGTACTGTGCTACTATCCATCATATGGTTGTTTACATGGTCGACTTGATCTCATTTCTCACATTATGAATCTGCAAATCATGGGATAATGGCAGGAGTAACATGCTGGGAAGGGAGGAAAAGAAAGTGTCAACTCCTATAGTGCTGGCAGAATGCTAATGGAGAGGAACTGCTCACTCAAAGATGGATGGCAAATTATGGAGCAGGAGAATATGCATGGTTCCTGGACATAGACTGGCGAGTAACACTAAATCCAGACTCAGACTCATAGTGTGACCCTTACCAATTGCTTGGTCACTATATTTACCTCCATATATATCAATACAAAAATAGGAGAAAAACATGGAGGTTTTTTTTTTAAATCGTACAAAATTCCTTTAATGACACATACCAAAAAACTGACACAAAAATTACAGACAAACAATAAAACGAGTGATGTGTAGATGCCTAAAACATATACAGCGAGCCACCTTTCCATATAATAGCATAACACATGATATGTGGTAACAGGTGCGAGACACCACCCACCTAACAACTCCCAAAGCAAGTCAAAGATCACCCCCTCTGAAAAAGTGGTCAGTGCTCAATTGCAGTGAGCCTAGTCACTCTTATTTAGGGTCTGTCCATGTAGTAAACCATATTATAACCAACAGAGGTAGGTAGATAAAGGGAGAGGGAGGAAGGTATAGATATCTCCTCACCAGTGGCAACGCTGACCGGACATCCCCGACGCGCGTTTCGCCGTTTCTTAGCCCTGCTTTCTCAAGGGGAAGTGTGGTACAGTCTCCTTTGAAGGACCCTAAGTATCCTAGGATACTGGTCATGTGCGCGTCACAAGACCCAGGCTTGTTCAGCACTGCATAATGACGGCGCATGCACCCGCCGTCACTGAGAAAAAGCACCCACTCCCCGCCGCCCGGACATGCCCAGATGACAGCCGCGAGTGTGTACAAATGTCTCAGTCGCACGCCGCGCCAGGACTGCGCCGGACCGCAAGAGGCGGGTGCCCGTGACAAGCGCGCGCACGCGCACCACAGTGTGAAGTACGCCTTAGGTATTACTGATACAAAAACCATTTAACAAAAAACCATTTAACAAATACAAAATAGAAAGATTTTTAAAATCTATAACAGTGTCCAGAAATCCACATAGCTCCACAGGAAGATGTCATGTGCAGTTTTGTTACGCTGATGCCTTCATGAATTATCCAAAGTCCGTAATAAATATAGTCATCAAAGTCCATACGTGACACTACGGTCCCAAAGGGAATCCTGATAATGGAATTATAAAGAACCTATATACGAAACAAAACAATTAAAATCGATTTTAATTGTTTTGTTTTGTATCTTTATAATTCCATTATCAGGATTCCCTTTGGGACCGTAGTGTCACGTATGGACTTTGATGACTATATTTATTACAGACTTTGGATAATTCATGAAGGCATCAGCGTAACAAAACTGCATATGACATCTTCCTGTGGAGCTATGTGGATTTCTGGACACTGTTAAAGATTTTAAAGATCTTTCTATTTTGTATTTGTTAAATGGTGTTATGTTAAATGGTTTTTGTATCAGTAATACCTAAGGCGTACGCCACACTGTGGTGCGCGTGCTTGTCACGGGCACCCGCCTCTTGCGGTCCGGCGCAGTCCTGGTGCGGCGTGTGACTGAGACATTAGTACTTACTCGCGGCTGTCATCTGGGCAGGTCCGGGCGGCGGGGAGTGGGTTCTCAGTGACGGCGGGCGCATGCGCCGTCATTATGCAGTGCTGAACAAGCCTGGGTCTTGTGACGCGCACATGACCAGTATCCTAGGATACTTAAGGTTCTTCAAAGGAGACTGTATCACACTTCCCCTTGAGAAAACAGGGCTAAGAAGCGGCGAAACGCGCGTCGGGGATGTCCGGTCAGCGTTGCCACTGGTGAGGAGATATCTATACCTTCCTCCCTCTCCCTTTATCTTTTATCTACCTACCTCTGTTGGTTATAATATGGTTTACTACATGGACGGACCCTAAATAAGAGTGACTAGGCTCACTGCAATTGAGCACTGACCACTTTTTCAGAGGGGGTGATCTTTGACTTGCTTTGGGAGTTGTTAGGTGGGTGGTGTCTCGCACCTGTTACCACATATCATGTGTTATGCTATTATATGGAAAGGTGGCTCGCTGTATATGTTTTAGGCATCTACACATCACTTGTTTTATTGTTTATCTGTCATTTTTGTGTCAGTTTTTTGGTATGTGTCATTAAAGGAATTTTGTACGATTTAAAAAAAAAAACCTCCATGTTTTTCTCCTATTTTTGTATAGACTGGCGAGTGCATGAAAAGCAGTTTTAACTTGTGGAGGATGAAGGCACAGATGCCATGTTTTTCCACAGGTGTAGTGTAAATTAACAGGTCCACTTTAGACTGAGTTCACAGGTTGTGTATTTGTTGTGCACAAAGTGGATGGGTTTTACCTTAAAGAATTATTCCCATCTCCATCGATAGGGTCAGATAGTCTTTTGCAATTTACTGCTTATTAATAGAAATGAGCAGATCACTTCATGCAATAGTGATCCATTGTCCAGGTCAGCGCTCTCTGGCTGTGGACAAGAACTCTGTGAATCTCCTTCCTTCTGGGATCCCACGCTTACTTATGATTGGCTGGGCTGACAAGATGTCACCAGAGGACGATATACCAAGCCCAGCGAACCAAATTCCACGATGGGGAACCAGGACGCTCATGCCAACCGCAGATGTGTAGCTCATAAGCACTGCACTGTTTTTGAGACTTTTCACATGTCTTAGCCTTAAGGAACTGGGCAGACCGCTCTCCCACTGTTACGTTGAAACATCTTTGTGGGTAATGTGGCAAGTATCCCCATTGAAGATACCAAAGACAAACTTGTGCTATCAAGCAGCCAGACAAAAGCATGGCTGACCATAATTGCTCACCTCCCCAAAGCTCATTCTATTAGCCTGTTTGCGGATTTCAGTCAGTCCAAGTCGTTCTTTCATTTTACGGTACCTGGGGGGAAGAAGAAAGAATATATCATAATTTCATCGTTAAATATAGAAAAATAAAGAGTTAAAATACACTTTACCGGCGCCCGCCTCGTTTCTTTCTCTGTCCATCAAGAGGTGCTGGCAGAGGCTTCACCTGCTTGACAGGAGGAGGTTCTTGCCACTTATCAAACTTCCTTTCAATCTCCTCTTTTAGATCATAGCCGACCTGTAAAGACGAAAATCTAAGTGGTCAAAATCTACAAAAGATTATACATCTGTACATTATAAGAAAATAATTCATGAGACATGAGGGGACACGGGCACAAATATTATAGTCTGACAGCAAGACGACGCGTCCACCATGACGAGAGTCTTTTATCACACCGTCCCCTCTGGATTATATGGATGTTATCAATGACAGGGGTTAATGTACGTGTAGCAAGTCCCATTGATACCAACCTTTCCCTCGGTACTCTCATGAAAGCTGTCTACTCGTGCGGCCAAGGTGCATTTTGCAGACACCAGTCGTGCTGCCTTTCGATGCAAGTCCTAAAATGACATTAAGACAAAATACGTTCAGCCTCGACCACTACAGCTACAGCATGCAAAGCTTTCTATTGCTTACCGAGGGCAATAACTGGACGATGTCACTGTGGTAAATATAACCTGTATGAGGAAGGACAGAAGTGCTAGAAAAGCCAGATAAGGTTTTCCTCTGAGCTCCCAGGAGCATGACATTGCAGGCAGGCATCTTAGAGAGGTTTGTAAGACCACCAGCGATACCTGAAGAGGATGTGTTGTTAGTACACCTATGACCATCAAGTGCTGCACATATGATGGAAAAGTAGTACAGGACAACAAGCTTCATACATTACCCATTATCTTGGCTGCAGTTGAAGCCCCAACAATAATGGAGAGATTGGGCGCAATGAAGGACATGCGAGACTCCACGTACTCATAGATCCGGTGTTTGGACTGGTTCAGCTCCAGCGCCATGTCACATGCTTCTTCAATGCGTTCCAATTCCTCACAAGTCAGCTGCTGCCTGTATACAAACCAGACATTAACAAAAATACAGCCGTCAGCACAGCATGGGATACAGAAAAGAACTGCCTGTGTATGGGCTTACCCCTGGGTAGTGGAGGCTGTTACACTCACAACCATGATGGTGGCATTGGTCAGAATTTGCTGTAGATTCTCATTATTCTTACATTTATCCAGATTGTTTCCCAATTCCTGAAAAATAATAGTAAAATAAGGTTCATATTAGATGCAAGATCAGCTGCTCAGACCCGAATATCAGCTGTCATACAAGGTCAGTGAACATTATAAGTGGATTTACTCTGCATCCCTATCTTGGAAAAAAATAAATAAAAGCAGAGGTTAGCCGGCACCTTCTTTGCTTTCAGGAGCTGAGCCTTCACTGTCTATGGGACTGCCGAGTATGGTGGCGCTTGACTGTTTCCGGCAGTCCCATACAATGAATAGCGCGGAGGCCACACGTGCACCTCTGCTTTCAGGATGGAGTTTCGGAACCCCATTCTGTGGATCGACAGGGGTCCCCATCAATAGAGGAGAACTTCATATTTTGTGAATAAGCTTTTAAAAAGGGATATTGCATCTCTGTATTACACGTTACTGTTTGGGTCAGGAGCCTCGTTACTGGTCCACACACTGCAGGCTATTTACAAAGATCTGAATTTAGACCCTCCCAAAAAAAGTGAACGACAGATATGTGCACCTTTTTGACCCTTAACGTTACACGGCACACCTACCTTCACTGTTCTTATGTAGTCCAAGGCATTTGGAACCAGAGACTCCAGCTCAGGAAACCGCTTTGAATACTTGTCTCTGATGAACTTGTGGATAATATCTAAATAAGAAAAAATACCTTACACGTCATAAGCAGAGTTTGGCTAAACTTGTGGCTGCATCATATTGTAATAAGAACGTTAAAAAATGGTCCTGGACAACCCCCTTTTTTTTTTTTTTTTAAATATGGACCTAAAAACTGACAGGCAGGTGGTTAACAGAGACAACTACCTGCCTGTTCTACTCGACTGGCTCAGAGCGATCCCCAACTGCTCCACGTCAACAGAACAGCACTTCTTCAGGACGCCACTGATGATGGGGCATGACGGGTGACATTATGCCAATTGACAACTGGCTCCTCGCAGTTAGGTAAATAGAAGCTTGCTGTCAATCAGCATGGCGTCTGACAAGAGAGGAAAAGAAGCTCTGTGGATGTGATGTCCGCAGAAGCCACTGAACTGCCAGTAGGAGCCGCCTGTGACTGCTCTGTACTGGTAGATTGGCACCGGGCACAACACACAGATAGTTAGCAACTACTTGCATGTCAGTTCTAAGGCCCATAGCAAAAAAAAAAACAATTAGTCATGGATAATCCTTTTAACCCCTTAGCGACCAATACGACTTTTTAAAGAACTGCGATATAAGAGACTAGCATCCCCCGACGGGTGACAATCCAGCAGCTGTCAGCTGTACACTACAGCTGACAGCTTGCTGCATCAGCCATGATCAGTGTTGGTACCGACTATAATCGTTTAACCCCTTAAATGCTGCTGTCAATGACTACAGAATCTAGATGGATAACAGAGTGTGGGGGTGCCCTCTTTAACCCAATCAGCACCCTGAGACCTCTGATCGTGTGGTCCTGATGTTTGCGATGGCAGTTCACGGCCAAATATCGGCATTAAAGTCTGCCGGCTATAGCAGCCTGTTCAGAAGTCACCAGCATTTAGATTGTAAAAATACGTTTCTTCATTTCTGTTATGCCACTTTGCATTAATTCCTGAAAAGCACCTGAAGGGTTAATGAACTATATGAAAGCATTTTGGATATGTTGAGGGGTGCGGTTTTAAAATAGTATCACTTTTGGAGGTTTCCAATGTATAGGACCCCCAAAGTCAATTCAAAATGTAATACATAAATAAACACAGAAAATCTAAACATAAATTTACCATTATCATAAAATACAATGTGTCACGAAAAAACAATCTCAAAATCAATGTGATATGGTGAAGTGTTCCAGAGTTATTACTACATAAAGTGACACTGGTCAGAATTAAAAAATATGGTCCAGTCACTGAGTGGTTAAAAGGCTGCACATGTGACTGCTCAGAATAAGCGGTCATGTCCTTACATGAGGAATAACACTTTCTGCCCATTACATTACGTCTATCCTGCATATTTTTTATGTTTGTTTTCTCTCTGCTCCAGAAGCCACCATCTTTTTATTGTTTCCTTCCAGTTTCTCCCCCTCCCTTTTCCATAGGGTAGTATAGCGGGAGTAATTTGTATCCCTTGCTGCAGACAAATTTGTAGACATATTTGAGCAGTTTCAGAATGACTGATCAAATCAATAGACTAAGTCATTATTAAGTGGGGGAAAAGAGAAAAAGCACATTCCTCTAATAAGAGATCACCAAGCTTTTTATTTTTTTGAATCTTAATTGGTACTGTTCATTTACGTGGAAATAAATTACTGTTTAAATTTGTGGCTTCATCTCTTAAATAAATATTTTAGTCCACCCTGATGAGCTTACTTAATTCATTTTCTATTTCCACAGTCAAATTGTTTGCATCCACAATCACTTTATACTCGGGTGCTGCTTCCACAGGTCCCATAACTGCGAGTCAGAACAGAAAATCACATTAATACAAAGATATAAACAATCGTAATATCAGAACATAATTCACACTGAACAGGAAGCAACAGCAAATCTTGATATGCCATCAAATCAGGAGAGGCGTAAACTTCTATCATCTTATATCCCCTTCGTAATACAACGTAGGCTAAAAATAAAGGAGTTTTGTCAGCTTCTTCTGCAGCAGCATGGACGCTCCCCGGCCTCCTGCTCAATGACATCATCGCATTACATTCATGAACTTTGCGCTCTAAGATGTGGCAAGAAGCAGCAGCTTTGCCTCTCCAGCCTCAGAAAAGCGCAGTCACTGAAGGTGGCAGAGTACAGTAATCAGAGGAGTGATTACAAGCTCTATATCAAAGAGTTTGTAAGCATTGCACTCTGCCTAGGAGGCTGCCCACCAATGACATTGCAGTAGTGGCCAGTAATCTTGAGTGAGAAAATAATTCCTCTGTTCTGAAAAACGAAGAGCATCTTTAAAGTGGTTGTCCAGTCCAAAATGATAAGCCTGTAGTCACAATGTGTGACTGCAGACTTATGAGTCCCCCAGAGCATGCACTGTGTGCTGTGGGAATTCGCCTGTTTCTGAGACATTACCAAGTGTATGTTTGCGTTATACAAACTCTAGGCTAGAACCTCATTCCATACACTTGTATTGATCCATGGCCATGGCCACTAGTCAGCCACTTGCACCAGACGGCTGTGTCTCCAGTTGGGGTGTAGTGTCTGCTCAATACAAGTGTATGGAGCGAGGCCGCACCCACTAGTCGGGTTCTGGCCAGGAGTATGTATAACGCATACATACCCCTTGGTCCAGACTCAGAAAACTCCGAATCCCCGCAGTCTGCAGTGCATGCGCTGGGGGGGAATTGAGAAGTCTGCAGTCACACAGAGTGACTGCAGACTTATCATTTTGCACCGAACAACCCCTTTAATAAGTAAATTGCAAAGCTGCTTGTTTTTACTAGAGCTTTGCAATTGTCACCACTTATGATGATGTTGGGGATAAACATTTAACAATACCTTCAGATGCTTTTGGTTGTCTTTTGACATATTCATCGATTTTGTCAAGAATGTCTGAAAACTAAAAATACGAATCAAATTAGTATTCATTTTATCTTGAAAGAGTTTGAAAAATATCAACTACTAAAAGCAACAAAGATTAAAAAAGAAAAAGAAACACACCAAGGAGCCAATGTGCCTGAAACAAAGGTTGACGGTCTTCAAACAAATTTTACTTGACCAGAAGTACAGAGGTGCACGCCACTACATGTCTTGCCCAGTTCACTGCATGCACCTCTTAATTAATCAGAAGCGTCCATCCCAACTCACCCCCTGATCAAGACTAGTGGGGGAGAGAAAAAAAAAATAAATAAATAAAAAAAATAAATAAAATAAATTAAAAAAAAAAAAAAATCGCCAACCTTGATGAATCGGGGCCTTTGCTCTGAGGCTTCTTGGTGTCTGGATATTGTATGTGATGGTGCCCAAAGGAAAGCACAAAAATTGAGAAAAATGAGCATGTGGAGTGCTGGTGTGATGCTAGTCACTACTCATGTACAAGCCATGAGGTTGGGTAGTCAAGAGGATTCATCATGAACAAAGGGAAAAGGCAAAGACATACTCAGGACACAGTCCTAGGTCAGAATTCCTGGAAGGATGGTCAATGGCAAAGTCCAAGGTCGGGCAACAAAATCAAATACAGGAACACAGCATAAAGCAAGTCCACATCATTTGAGCAAAATTGCCCAACCTTAATCTTTTGCCTTGATTAGTTTCCTTCCTGGAATTCTGACCTTGGACTCTGACCGGACTACTCCGTTGCCTTGTCTCGTTGTATATGACCCCGGACCTCGTGACTACCCAAGCCTCAAGGGTTGTCAGTGAGTAGTGACTAGCGTTACAGTCGGGAGATTTGACAAGTATTTTTCGGCCTTTCTGAGACTCACCTGTCTGCTATCCCATAACTTCGCTATACTTTTCACTGACTCAGCATTAACGTCCACCTGCATCTCCTCCTGTACTTCTTCAATGGTATCCAAGTCATCCTCATCTATTAAGTTGTCCTCTTCTTCATCTGCAGCCTCCTCTAAATCAGCTAGCAACTCGTCCGCCAGAGACATGTCTTATCACTGTGAGAAATGGCGAATTCATAGCAGGATTATGCTTTATAGCATTAATTCACTCACAGAAAAAATGTTTTTATCCTTATTGCTATGAATGTAGTAATACATCAGTAACCAGATTATACAGCTTTTATGTTACATACAAACCCAATAAACAGTGCTGCAGCACCACACACGTCCTGTAACCAGTGCAGCAGCAGCCCCACACTCACATCCTGTAACCAGTGCAGCACCACACACGTCCTGTGACAAATGCAGCAGCACCACCACACTCACATCCTGTAACCAGTGCAGCAGCAGCCCCACCACCACACACATCCTGTAACCAGTGCAGCAGCAGTACCACACTCACATCCTGTAACCGGTGTAGCAGCCCCACACTCACATCCTGTAACCAGTGCAGCCCCACACACGTCCTGTGACAAATGCAGCAGCACCACCACACTCACATCCTGTAACCAGTGCAGCAGCAGCCCCACCACCACCACACATCCTGTAACCAGTGCAGCAGCCCCGCCACCACACACATCCTGTAACCAGTGCAGCAGCCCCGCCACCACACACATCCTGTAACCAGTGCAGCAGCCCCGCCACCACACACATCCTGTAACCAGTGCAGCAGCCCCGCCACCACACACATCCTGTAACCAGTGCAGCAGCCCCACCACCACACACATCCTGTAACCAGTGCAGCAGCCCCACCACCACACACATCCTGTAACCAGTGCAGCAGCACCGCCACACACATCCTGTAACCAGTGCAGCAGCACCGCCACACACATCCTGTAACCAGTGCAGCAGCCCCACCGCCACACACATCCTGTAACCAGTGCAGCAGCCCCACCCCAACACACATCCTGTAACCAGTGCAGCAGCCCCACCACCACACACATCCTGTAACCAGTGCAGCAGCCCCACCACCACACACATCCAGTAACCAGTGCAGCAGCCCCACCACCACACACATCCTGTAACCAGTGCAGCAGCAGCACCCCCACCACACATCCAGTAACCAATGCAGCAGCAGCCCCACAACCACACACATCCTGTAACCAGTGCAACAGCCCCACACAAGTCCTGTAACAAATGCAGCAGCACCACCACACACATCCTGTAACCAGTGCAGCAGCCCCACACACATCCTGTAACAAATGCAGCAGCACCACCACACACATCCTGTAACCAGTGCAGCAGCCCCACACACATCCTGTAACCAGTGCAGCAGCCCCACCACCTCACACATCCTGTAACCAGTGCAGCAGCCCCACCACCACACACATCCTGTAACCAGTGTGCAGCCCCACACATGTCCTGTAACCAATGCAGCAGCACCACCACACACATCCTGTAACCAGTGCAGTAGCCCCACACACGTCCTGTAACCAATGCAGCAGCACCACCACACACATCCTGTAACCAGTGCAGCAGCCCCACCACCACACACATCCTGTAACCAGTGCAGCAGCAGCCCCACCACCACACACATCCTGTAACCAGTGCAGCAGCCCCACCACACACATCCAGTAACCAGTGCAGCCCCACCACCACACACATCCTGTAACCGGTGTAGCAGCCCCACACTCACATCCTGTAACCAGTGCAGCACCACTACACACATCCTGTAACCAGTGCAGCACCACCACACACATCCTGTAACCAGTGCAGCACCACCACACACATCCTGTCACGAGTGCAGCACCACCACACACATCCTGTAACCAGTGCAGCAGCCCCGCCACCACACACATCCTGTAACCAGTGCAGCAGCAGCCCCACCACCACACACATCCTGTAACCAGTGCAACAGCCCCATACACGTCCTGTAACAAATGCAGCAGCACCACCACACACATCCTGTAACAAGTGCAGCAGCCCCACACTCACATCCTGTAACCAGTGCAGCAGCCCCACCACACACATCCTGTAACCAGTGCAGCAGCCCCGCCACCACACACATCCTGTAACCAGTGCAGCAGCCCCGCCACCACACACATCCTGTAACCAGTGCAGCAGTCCCGCCACCACACACATCCTGTAACCAGTGCAGCAGCCACACACATCCTGTAACCAGTGCAGCCCCACCACCACACACATCCTGTAACCAGTGCAGCAGCCCCACACACGTCCTGTAACCAGTGCAGCACCACCACCACACACATCCTGTAATCAGTGCAGCACCACCACACACATCCTGTAACCAGTGCAGCAGCCCCACACACGTCCTGTAACCAGTGCAGCAGCCCCACACACGTCCTGTAACCAGTGCAGCAGCCACACACACGAACTGTAACCAGTGCAGCAGCCCCACCACACACATCCTGTAACCAGTGCAGCAGCCCCACCACACACATCCTGTAACCAGTGCAGCAGCCCAACCACACACATCCTGTAACCAGTGCAGCAGCCCCACCACCACACATCCTGTAACCAGTGCAGCAGCCCCACCACACACATCCTGTAACCAGTGCAGCAGCCCCACCACACACATCCTGTAACCAGTGCAGCAGCCCCACCACCACACACATCCTATATTGTTTTAGGTCTTGCGTCAGTTTTTTGTTTTTTTCTTGTTGATTAGTAGACCTTGGCTATTGTGAATTTGGTTTTTTCCAGCAGCCCCACCACCACACACATCCTGTAACCAGTGTAGCACCACCACACACATCCTGTAACCAGTGCAGCACCACCACACACGTCCTGTAACCAGTGCAGCAGCACCACCACACACGTCCTGTAAACAGTGCAGCAGCCCCACACACGTCCTGTAACCAGTGCAGCACACACACGACCTGTAACCAGTGCAGCAGCCCCACCACACACATCCTGTAACCAGTGCAGCCCCACCACACACATCCTGTAACCAGTGCAGCAGCCCCACACACGTCCTGTAACCAGTGCAGCACCACCACCACCACACACGTCCTGTAACCAGTGCAGCACCACCACACACGTCCTGTAACCAGTGCAGCACCACCACACACGTCCTGTAAACAGTGCAGCAGCCCCACACACGTCCTGTAACCAGTGCAGCAGCCACACACACGTCCTGTAACCAGTGCAGCAGCCCCACCACACACATCCTGTAACCAGTGCAGCAGCCCCACCACACACATCCTGTAACCAGTGCAGCAGCCCCACCACACACATCCTGTAACCAGTGCAGCAGCCCCACCACACACATCCTGTAACCAGTGCAGCAGCCACACACACGACCTGTAACCAGTGCAGCAGCCCCACCACACACATCCTGTAACCAGTGCAGCCCCACCACACACATCCTGTAACCAGTGCAGCAGCCCCACCACACACATCCTGTAACCAGTGCAGCAGCCCCACCACACACATCCTGTAACCAGTGCAGCACCACCACACACGTCCTGTAACCAGTGCAGCAGCCACACACACGACCTGTAACCAGTGCAGCAGCCCCACCACCACACACATCCTGTAACAAGTGCAGCAGCCCCACACTCACATCCTGTAACCAGTGCAGCAGCCCCACCACCACACACATCCTGTAACCAGTGCAGCAGCCCCGCCACCACACACATCCTGTAACCAGTGCAGCAGCCCCGCCACCACACACATCCTGTAACCAGTGCAGCAGCCCCGCCACCACACACATCCTGTAACCAGTGCAGCAGCCCCACACACATCCTGTAACCAGTGCAGCAGCCCCACACACATCCTGTAACCAGTGCAGCAGCCCCACACACATCCTGTAACCAGTGCAGCAGCCCCACACACATCCTGTAACCAGTGCAGCAGCCCCACACACATCCTGTAACCAGTGCAGCAGCCCCACACACATCCTGTAACCAGTGCAGCCCCACACACATCCTGTAACCAGTGCAGCCCCACCACACACATCCTGTAACCAGTGCAGCCCCACCACCACACACATCCTGTAACCAGTGCAGCAGCCCCACACACGTCCTGTAACCAGTGCAGCACCACCACCACACACATCCTGTAACCAGTGCAGCACCACCACACACATCCTGTAACCAGTGCAGCACCACCACACACGTCCTGTAACCGGTGAGGCAGCGTCACCACCACACACATCCTGTAACCAGTGCAGCAGCCCCACACACGTCCTGTAACCAGTGCAGCAGCCCCACACACGTCCTATAACCAGTGCAGCAGCCACACACACGAACTGTAACCAGTGCAGCAGCCCCACCACACACATCCTGTAACCAGTGCAGCAGCCCCACCACACACATCCTGTAACCAGTGCAGCAGCCCCACCACACACATCCTGTAACCAGTGCAGCAGCCCCACCACACACATCCTGTAACCAGTGCAGCAGCCCCACCACACACATCCTGTAACCAGTGCAGCAGCCCCACCACACACATCCTGTAACCAGTGCAGCAGCCCCACCACCACACATCCTGTAACCAGTGCAGCAGCCCCACCACACACATCCTGTAACCAGTGCAGCAGCCCCACCACACACATCCTGTAACCAGTGCAGCAGCCCCACCACCACTGACATCCTATATTGTTTTAGGTCTTGCGTCAGTTTTTTGTTTTTTTCTTGTTGATTAGTAGACCTTGGCTATTGTGAATTTGGTTTTTTCCAGCAGCCCCACCACCACACACATCATGTAACCAGTGTGCAGCCCCACACATGTCCTGTAACCAATGCAGCAGCACCACCACACACATCCTGTAACCAGTGCAGCAGCCCCACACATGTCCTGTAACCAATGCAGCAGCACCACCACACACATCCTGTAACCAGTGCAGCAGCCCCACACACGTCCTGTAACCAATGCAGCAGCACCACCACACACATCCTGTAACCAGTGCAGCAGCCCCACACACGTCCTGTAACCAATGCAGCAGCCCCACCACACACATCCTGTAACCAGTGCAGCAGCCCCACCACCACACACATCCTGTAACCAATGCAGCAGCCCCACCACACACATCCTGTAACCAGTGCAGCAGCCCCACCACACACATCCTGTAACCAGTGCAGTAGCTCCACCACACACATCCTGTAACCAGTGCAGCAGCCCCACCACACACATCCTGTAACCAGTGCAGCAGCCCCACCACACACATCCTGTAACCAGTGCAGCAGCCCCACCACACACATCCTGTAACCAGTGCAGCAGCCCCACACACATCCTGTAACCAGTGCAGCAGCCCCGCCACCACACACATCCTGTAACCAGTGCAGCAGCCCCACCACACACATCCTGTAACCAGTGCAGCAGCCCCACCACCACACACATCCTGTAACCAGTGCAGCAGCCCCACCACCACACACATCCTGTAACCAGTGCAGCACCACCACACACGTCCTGTAACCAGTGCAGCAGCCCCACCACACACATCCTGTAACCAGTGCAGCAGCCCCACCACACACATCCTGTAACCAGTGCAGCAGCCCCACCACACACATCCTGTAACCAGTGCAGCAGCCCCACCACACACATCCTGTAACCAGTGCAGCAGCCCCACCACACACATCCTGTAACCAGTGCAGCACCACCACACACATCCTGTAACCAGTGCAGCCCCACCACACACATCCTGTAACCAGTGCAGCCCCACCACACACATCCTGTAACCAGTGCAGCCCCACCACACACATCCTGTAACCAGTGCAGCAGCCCCACCACACACATCCTGTAACCAGTGCAGCACCACCACACACGTCCTGTAACCAGTGCAGCAGCCACACACACGACCTGTAACCAGTGCAGCAGCCCCACCACCACACACATCCTGTAACAAGTGCAGCAGCCCCACACTCACATCCTGTAACCAGTGCAGCACCACCACACACGTCCTGTAACCAGTGCAGCAGCCCCACCACACACATCCTGTAACCAGTGCAGCACCACCACACACGTCCTGTAACCAGTGCAGCAGCCCCACCACACACATCCTGTAACCAGTGCAGCACCACCACACACGTCCTGTAACCAGTGCAGCACCACCACACACATCCTGTAACCAGTGCAGCAGCCCCACCACACACATCCTGTAACCAGTGCAGCAGCCCCACCACACACATCCTGTAACCAGTGCAGCACCACCACACACATCCTGTAACCAGTGCAGCAGCCCCACCACACACATCCTGTAACCAGTGCAGCACCACCACACACATCCTGTAACCAGTGCAGCCCCACCACACACATCCTGTAACCAGTGCAGCCCCACCACACACATCCTGTAACCAGTGCAGCAGCCCCACCACACACATCCTGTAACCATTGCAGCACCACCACACACGTCCTGTAACCAGTGCAGCAGCCACACACACGACCTGTAACCAGTGCAGCAGCCCCACCACCACACACATCCTGTAACAAGTGCAGCAGCCCCACACTCACATCCTGTAACCAGTGCAGCAGCCCCGCCACCACACACATCCTGTAACCAGTGCAGCAGCCCCGCCACCACACACATCCTGTAACCAGTGCAGCAGCCCCGCCACCACACACATCCTGTAACCAGTGCAGCAGCCCCGCCACCACACACATCCTGTAACCAGTGCAGCAGCCCCGCCACCACACACATCCTGTAACCAGTGCAGCAGCCCCACACACATCCTGTAACCAGTGCAGCCCCACCACACACATCCTGTAACCAGTGCAGCAGCCCCACCACCACACACATCCTGTAACCAGTGCAGCACCACCACACACGTCCTGTAACCAGTGCAGCACCACCACACACGTCCTGTAACCAGTGCAGCAGCCCCACCACACACATCCTGTAACCAGTGCAGCAGCCCCACCACACACATCCTGTAACCAGTGCAGCAGCCCCACCACACACATCCTGTAACCAGTGCAGCACCACCACACACGTCCTGTAACCAGTGCAGCAGCCCCACCACACACATCCTGTAACCAGTGCAGCAGCCCCACCACACACATCCTGTAACCAGTGCAGCACCACCACACACGTCCTGTAACCAGTGCAGCACCACCACACACGTCCTGTAACCAGTGCAGCAGCCCCACCACCACACACATCCTGTAACAAGTGCAGCAGCCCCACACTCACATCCTGTAACCAGTGCAGCAGCCCCGCCACCACACACATCCTGTAACCAGTGCAGCAGCCCCGCCACCACACATCCTGTAACCAGTGCAGCAGCCCCGCCACCACACACATCCTGTAACCAGTGCAGCAGCCCCGCCACCACACACATCCTGTAACCAGTGCAGCAGCCCCGCCACCACACACATCCTGTAACCAGTGCAGCAGCCCCACACACATCCTGTAACCAGTGCAGCCCCACCACACACATCCTGTAACCAGTGCAGCCCCACCACCACACACATCCTGTAACCAGTGCAGCAGCCCCACACACGTCCTGTAACCAGTGCAGCACCACCACCACACACATCCTGTAACCAGTGCAGCACCACCACACACATCCTGTAACTGCTGAGGCAGCGTCACCACCACACACATCCTGTAACCAGTGCAGCAGCCCCACACACGTCCTGTAACCAGTGCAGCAGCCCCACACACGTCCTGTAACCAGTGCAGCAGCCCCACACACGTCCTGTAACCAGTGCAGCAGCCCCACACACGAACTGTAACCAGTGCAGCAGCCCCACCACACACATCCTGTAACCAGTGCAGCAGCCCCACCACACACATCCTGTAACCAGTGCAGCAGCCCCACCACACACATCCTGCAACCAGTGCAGCAGCCCCACCACCACACATCCTGTAACCAGTGCAGCAGCCCCACCACACACATCCTGTAACCAGTGCAGCAGCCCCACCACACACATCCTGTAACCAGTGCAGCACCACCACACACATCCTGTAACCAGTGCAGCAGCACCACCACACACATCCTGTAACCAGTGCAGCACCACCACACACATCCTGTAACCAGTGCAGCAGCCCCACCACACACATCCTGTAACCAGTGCAGCACCACCACACACGTCCTGTAACCAGTGCAGCAGCCCCACCACACACATCCTGTAACCAGTGCAGCACCACCACACACGTCCTGTAACCAGTGCAGCACCACCACACACGTCCTGTAACCAGTGCAGCACCACCACACACGTCCTGTAACCAGTGCAGCACCACCACACACATCCTGTAACCAGTGCAGCAGCACAACCACACACATCCTGTAACCAGTGCAGCAGCACAACCACACACATCCTGTAACCAGTGCAGCAGCCCCACACACATCCTGTAACCAGTGCAGCACCACCACACACATCCTGTAACCAGTGCAGCACCACCACCTCACACATCCTGTAACCAGTGCAGCAGCCCCACCACACACATCCTGTAACCAGTGCAGCAGCCCCACCACACACATCCTGTAACCAGTGCAGCACCACCACACACATCCTGTAACCAGTGCAGCAGCCCCACACACGTCCTGTAACCAGTGCAGCAGCCCCACCACACACATCCTGTAACCAGTGCAGCAGCCCCACACACGTCCTGTAACCAGTGCAGCAGCCCCACCACACACATCCTGTAACCAGTGCAGCACCACCACACACATCCTGTAACCAGTGCAGCACCACCACACACATCCTGTAACCAGTGCAGCACCACCACACACGTCCTGTAACCAGTGCAGCAGCCCCACCACACACATCCTGTAACCAGTGCAGCAGCCCCACCACACACATCCTGTAACCAGTGCAGCACCACCACACACGTCCTGTAACCAGTGCAGCAGCCCCACCACACACATCCTGTAACCAGTGCAGCACCACCACACACATCCTGTAACCAGTGCAGCCCCACCACACACATCCTGTAACCAGTGCAGCACCACCACACACATCCTGTAACCAGTGCAGCACCACCACACACATCCTGTAACCAGTGCAGCACCACCACACACGTCCTGTAACCAGTGCAGCAGCCCCACCACACACATCCTGTAACCAGTGCAGCAGCCCCACCACACACATCCTGTAACCAGTGCAGCACCACCACACACATCCTGTAACCAGTGCAGCCCCACCACACACATCCTGTAACCAGTGCAGCCCCCACCACACACGTCCTGTAACCAGTGCAGCACCACCACACACGTCCTGTAACCAGTGCAGCAGCCCCACCACACACATCCTGTAACCAGTGCAGCACCACCACACACATCCTGTAACCAGTGCAGCCCCACCACACACATCCTGTAACCAGTGCAGCAGCACCTCACACATCCTGTAACCAGTGCAGCACCACCACACACGTCCTGTAACCAGTGCAGCAGCCCCACCACCACACACATCCTGTAACCAGTGCAGCAGCCCCACCACCACACACATCCTGTAACCAGTGCAGCAGCACCTCACACATCCTGTAACCAGTGCAGCAGCCCCACCACACACATCCTGTAACCAGTGCAGCCCCACCACACACATCCTGTAACCAGTGCAGCCCCACCACACACGTCCTGTAACCGGTGAGGCAGCACCACCACACACATCCTAGAACTGGTGCAGCAGCCCCACACACGTCCTGTAACCAATGCAGCAGCCCCACCACACACATCCTGTAACCAGTGCAGCAGCCCCACCACACACATCCTGTAACCAGTGCAGCAGCCCCACCTCACACATCCTGTAACCAATGCAGCAGCCCCACCACACACATCCTGTAACCAATGCAGCAGCCCCACCACACACATCCTGTAACCAGTGCAGCAGCCCCACCACACACATCCTGTAACCAGTGCAGCAGCCCCACCACACACATCCTGTAACCAGTGCAGCAGCACCACACACATCCTGTAACCAGTGCAGCAGCACCACACACATCCTGTAACCAGTGCAGCCCCACCACACACATCCTGTAACCGGTGCAGCACCACCACACACGTCCTGTAACCGGTGAGGCAGCGTCACCACCACACACATCCTAGAACTGGTGCAGCAGCTACACACACACATCTCCCCCCCCCCCACATTCTGCCATGATAACGCTCCGACATTCTATGCCACCAGCAGACATCAGCGCAACATTTACCAATAGCAAGAAGCCTGGGAACAATTGGCAAAAATCTGTCCGACTTCTGTTCAACTAGAACCGGAAGTTGAGGCACGAAAATATGACGTCACTGCAGCGACAGCATCCGGAATGCTATCTGGCTTTTCGATTGGTCCGCAGATGCGCATGCGTAGTCAAGTGAACGCTACCATTGGTCGATCAGCTGATTTTTTTTTCTTTTTGTATAGTGTAACTTTATTTGTATACACCAGTGTTGCATTGGCTTCTATCACGCTGCACTTGGGAAGAAGGAAGACAGACGATGTGAACAGGTACGTGCGGAGGAGGAGGACACGGTCCTGTCCTGTGATGTCAGGTAATGAGGGGACGTGGCTTCTACCAGTCCTGCTGCTCGTGTGTATCACAGAGACATGTGTGTTGTGTCCGGTTGTCACCCCGGTTACACTGGCAGTAGTACCCCCTGGTGCAGAACCTGCTCCCATACACGTGTGTATGGACTGGAGCACTTGCAGAGTAAGGATAGATCTGTACATGTAAAATGTGGGTGAGAAGGGTAACATCCTCTGTGATCACCACCACAAGTCTGCAGCAAGATCCACAGGAGGATTAGTGGCGGATTCGTCCTTCCTAGTGGAGATGACATAATGGCGCCACACTGGGCTATTCCTTGATTTGCCTGAAGTCACAGCGTAGAGGCTGTCAGTCAAGCAGGAGGAAATAGAGCTGGAGTGACAGAGGCTTCAGATCTACCATAGCTCTTCAGCCTCATTTTGCATATCGATTCCAGCTTTGATTCCTCAATACCGGAGGAACCATGTAAAGGTATCACTGGGCTTGTCTTTAAAGGGCTACATGCACATATAATTAGT
Organism: Ranitomeya imitator; assembly: GCF_032444005.1. Taxonomy (NCBI): domain Eukaryota; kingdom Metazoa; phylum Chordata; class Amphibia; order Anura; family Dendrobatidae; genus Ranitomeya; species Ranitomeya imitator. The sequence goes on from NC_091291.1 coordinate 39,919,637, forward strand.
TTGGGAAGTGAACTCCCGCTTACAGAATCCCTTTAAATCACCAATTCACAGGCTACATACTAAGAAAATGATCACTTGGGGTCCAGCTACTAAGGCCCCCCCTGATCCCAAAGAACAATGTGAATTAATGGGGTTGTCTGGTTACAAGTTATCTCCTATCCACAAGAATGGACAACTTGCTGATTAGCTCATGTCCCATTGCTGGAATCCACACATATTGGCAGAACAGGGAACTTTTATCCCCAGGTCAGATGTCGACTGCTGCTCCATTCATTCTCTATGAGGCTGCCGGAAAAAAGGCGAGTGCGGAATGAATGGAGCGGCGGTCAAGCTTCCACGCTGCCGATAAAAGTTCCCCATTCTACCAGTCGGCGTGAGGGTCTGCTGATAGGTAATTACTTGTTTTCACAGGACATCTCCTTTTAAGCCTAAAAAAATCCCTTTTATTAAGGTGCAGGTGTGTCCACTGCTGCACTATCAGTATGGACAATGAACTGTGCAGCTGTCGCACATGCTCACTAGGACTGGGGGCTGTGGCACTCTGCCCTTTTGAATGGTGGGGGTCACAGCAACTGGACCCCCAGCATTTATACATTATGTCTCCTGTCCAATAAAGTTGCTTCCCTGCAGCCCCCATTGCCAGACACAAGATGTCTTCTAACAGTAGAGTTTTGTATGGATATGCTCCTGGACCTGGTGTTGTCCACCTTATTAGGGGGGCAATTTCGATAAGAGTTTTGAGGGCAACACCCTGAACCACATATCTGCAGATAGAGATTCTGGTTTGGCTTTTATCCTAAGTCGTGTCAAGCCTCGTTAAAGGGTCAATATTGACTTGTAAGATAAGTACTACCAATAGGTGGCGCTTGATTTCTAGTCCCTTACCCTCTTATGAGGCAATTTGCATATTTAACTTCCCAGAGGAGCATTGCATGGCGTATAAGTCTCCTTACTTTGACATTCCAGGCTTGGCACTCTGCACAAGTAGAAACGTTACCCCTTAGACCCCACTCCAGAACCTCTCCCCTAGCCAAATCAGATCTCATACTTTGCACTGATGAGGAACAACACCGTGAAACATGTGGCTGGAAATAGAAGGTCTGATTTAGCTTTTATCCAAAGTCACATGGCAAGGCTCGTTAAAGGGTCGATAATGACTTTTAGGATTGCTACTTCCAACAGGTGGCGCTATAGAGTTCTAGTCCTCTTCCTCTCTGGAGAGGCAATTTGCATATCGCTTTTCAAAATCCAAATTAGTGAAGCTTCCAAGTAGATGAAGGTTGTGTTGGACTTCACGCCGTACAAATCTAAAATGCCCTTTTTTTTTTTTTTTTTTTTGGTGTCTTAGAAATTCCATCATGGCTGCTGTAAACTTTGAGGAGTTTTCTGTGCCACCTGGCTCTGAGCTCGCTCTTCCACCTCTGTTTGGTGGTAATATTTTAGAAAGTGAATTGGAGACAGAGGTTGAGTTTGTTGATGGAGGCCTGAGTGGCGACAACCTACAAGACGAGGAGGAAGAAGAGGCGCAGCAGCGCATGAGAGAGCTCAGTAGGAGAAAGTTTCTTGCCTTGAATCGCCGCTGCAAAGAAATTGAACAGGTTCGTGCATGACTGTTTTTGCTGCCATCTTGCTATAATTTAAATATGTCCCGATTCATCATTTGTGTGTCTGTGTGTGTATACACACACACACACACACACACACACACACACACACACACACACACACACACGTATTTGATCCCTTGCTGATTTTGTAAGTTTGCTCACTGACGAAGACATAAACACTCTATAATTTTAAGGGCAGGTTAATTTTAATATTGAGAGATAGAATATCAAAAATAAAATCCAGAAAATCACATTGTATAAATTATATAAATGTATTTGCATTTTGCAGTGAGAAATAAGTATTTGATCCCTCTGACTACAACACTTAATACTTGGTGGCAAAACCCTTGTTGGCAAGCACAGCAGTCAGACATTATTGTAGTTGATGATGAGGTTTGCACACATGTCAGTAGGAATTTTGCTCCACTCCTCTTTGCAGACCATCTCTAAATTATTAAGATTTTGAGGCTGTCACTTGGCAACTCGGAGCTTTCACTCCATAAGTTTTCTGTGGGAATAAGGTCTGGAGACTGGCTAGGCCACTCCATGACGTTAATGTGCTTCTTTTTGAACCACTCCTTTGTTGCCTTGCCTGTATGTTTTGAGTCATTGTCTTGCTGGAAGACCCAGCCACGACCCATTATTAATGTCCTGGCAGAGGGAAGGAGGTTGTCACTCAGGATTTTGTGGTACATGGCTCCATCCATTCTCCCATTGATGCGGTGAAGTAGTCATGTGCCCTTAGCAGAGAAACACTCTCATAATGTTTCCACCTCCATGCTTGACAGTGGGGACAGTGTTCTTTGGGTCATGGGCAGCATTTCTCTTCCTCCAAACTTGGCGAGTTGAGTTAATGCCAAAGACCTCAATTTTGTCTCATCTGACCCCAGCACCTTCTCCCAATCACTCACAGAATCATCCAGGTGTTCATTGGCAATCTTCAGCCGGGCCTGCACATGTGCCTTCATGAGCAGGGGAATCTTGCGGGCACTGCAGGATTTTAAACCTTTACAGCGTAATGTGTTAGCAATGGTTTTCTTGGTGACTGGGGTCCCAGCTGTCTCGAGATCATTAACAAGTTTCCCCCGCGTAGTTTTAGGCTGATCTCACACCCTACTCATGATCAAGGATACCACACAAGGTGAGATTTTGCATGGTTCCCCAGATCGATGTCGATTGACAGTCATTTAATATTTCTTCCATTTTCTTACTGTTGCACCAACAGTTGTCTCTTTCTCACCCAGCGTCTTACTTATGGTTTTGTTGCCCACTCTAGCTTTGTGCAGGTCTATGATCTTGTCCCTGACATCCTTAGAAAGCTCTTTGGTCTTGCCCATGTTGTAGAGGTTAGAGTCTGACTGATTGAGTCTGTGGACAGGAGTCTTTTATAAATGTGACTATGTAAGACAGCAGCTGTCTATAGTGCATGTAACGAGTTGATTAGGAACGTCTAACTGGTCTGTAGGAGCCAGAACTCTTAATGGTCGGTGATGGATCAAATACTTATTTCTCACTACAAAATACAAATAAATGCATATAAATTATACAATGTGATTTCTTTATCGCCTCTCATTGGGGGACACAGGAACCATGGGTGTATGCTGCTGCTACTAGGAGGCTGACACTATGCAAATAAAAAAGTTAGCTCCTCCTCTGCAGTGTACACCCCACCGACTGGCATTAAACTCTTCAGTTTAGCTTAGTGTCAGTAGGAGGTGGACACGGGTCTTTCATTAGACCCTTATCTACCTCAATGTGCGTCGTTCCTTTTCAGGTTTTCCGGAGGGATACAGGGTGAGCAGTCACACCTGTAGTCCCACAATACGGACTATGAGTACGGCGTGTACTGCCACCCCGTATCCTCATAGATCCCTCACCAGAACCAAGATCCTAGCACACAAGCGTGCTTAGAAGTTCGGTCCTGGCTCCGTCACCCACCCACTCGCCCACCAGAGCCTGTCGGTTGAGGAGACGAGGACGTCCATCAGCTCCCTGGACGTCTCATACCCTTCTTTTCAGGTTAGTATCGGCGTGGGATGTTTTAGGTGAGTATTTCCCCCATCCCATCCCAGATCTTTTATAGGGGGGGGTTCTTGTTAGGGGCTCCCAGAAGGCGACCCTCTAATACCTGGTCATCGCCTGCATCCATGCAGTGGCGAGGCCGGGATTGTTGTATCGCGCGGTGACATCCGTAGTTGCGCATTTCTTCCCCCCCATTCAGCAACGGCGGCCCTCTGCTTTCTTTCCGGCATGGGGCCCTTACAGGCTGCCGCGCCGCGCTCCTATCCCCTGTGGCCATGTCAGCACCTTCTGCCAGACAGCTCTAAGGCTGCCGTGCGCTTCTCCCCGCGGCGCACTACCCGGCGCTGCGGTTTTTCAATGGGCACCATCCACAGCGCGGCAGCCCTGTAGGCTGTCGCACCGCTTCTCCCTGCGCACTGCTCTGGCGCCGCAGGAGATTGTTCTCTGCGGCGCCCTTCAGCGGCGCAGCCTGGTAGGCGACCGCGCCGCCAACTTTCCCTTATGGCGCTATATTCCGGCTCCTTTCCTCGGCCGCCGGCTCCTAATTTAGGCCCCGGCTCCTACTTCCGGTTTTTGGCTCTTCCGTTTCTGCGGGCGGGCTTTTTCCCACCCGACTTACTGTGCCCTGCCCACCGGCGCCTCTGCGTCTGGCTCCACCCCCTTCTTCCAGGGACACTCGTCTGGTGTGCGCACCGCTTCGCAGCAGCAGCTCACGCAGCGCGCCCCGCTCCTTCGCCACCACATCTTCTGTGGGCTCAGCACGATTTGCGGAATACAGCACCTCAGGGCAGGAGTTCTCCACCGACAAGTGGGACATCTTCCAGGACCTGGTACGCGAGTAGCTGCACTGCAGACTGACACCCCCCTCTGCCCCACTGTCCCCTAACCCGCTGGCATTTTCTTCAGGGACCTCTCAAAATGTCTAACTCTAAAGGGGGCCGCTCTCGTCCCCCTACTTCTTCATCTTCTGTCAAGTACTTTGCATGTTCGTCCTGTAACAGCAAACTTCCCTCAGGTCAGTCCTCTCCGCTATGTCAGTCCTGCAGCAACCCGATTGTTCCCACCGCCCAGGATCCCCTGGCCGATCCACCCGAGAGTGATACCCGCATTCCAGGCTGGGCCTCCTCTCTGTCTCAATCGGTGGCTGATTTAACACGGGTGTCCCAAACCCTGGTGTCCGTGGATCGGTTACCCCTGCAGACCCCTGCAGTTGCCAGCGGGTCGCAGGAACCGCCGCCCGAGCCCTCTTTGATAAGCCACAAAAGGTCCAGACAGGAACGTCGGTCTGAGTCCTCTTCTCGCTCCATCTCGCCACACGGCCCTCCTCCGAGGTCGGCGTCCCCCCCGCTCCTCCTCCCCTGAGTCAGGCGAGGCATTCTCTGATGCGCCCTCGGAGGATATTTCGGAGCTGGATCCTAACCAAATCGCCACCATGAGGGATATAGTCCAGAATCTCATTGGGGAAATAAACCAAACCTATGGCATCAAGGATCCTTCTACGGAACCCGCAGATCAGGCGGTTTCGTTTAGACGGACCAAACCACCTTCTAAATTTTTTGCTCCTCATCCTGAATTCAAGGAAATCTTGTCCAGAGAGAGAGAGAATCCGACCAGACGTTTTCAGAGGGGAAAACGCCTGGGGGTGTTATATCCTTTTTCTCCAGAACTTACCGCCAATTGGACGGTCTCTCTCTCGGTGGATCCCCCTGTTTCCAGGCTGTCCACCAACACGGTGCTTCCACTGTCCGGCGGAGCATCTCTGAAGGACTCTAACGATAGAGTTGTAGAATCCTTTGCGAAGTCAGCCTTTGAAGCGGCTGCAGCGGCCCTATGCCCAGCTTTTGCTTCTACTTGGGTTTCTAAATCCATTTCCAAATGGGCCAAAGATCTCCGTCGAGGTATCCTGGACGGGGCGCCTCCCGTGCAACTAGCGGAGCTTGCCAGCCAGATTTCCCATGCTGGTGAATACCTGGTCTCCGCCTCCCTGGATGTCGCGTCTTGTGCGGCTCAGGCCTCCAGCAATGCTGTTGCCATCCACCGGACCGTTTGGCTCAAGGCCTGGCAGGCGGACTTATCTTCCAAAAAGTCCCTCACTAGTCTGCCCTTCCAGGGCTCTCGTCTCTTTGGCTCCCAGCTGGACCAAATCATTAAGGACGCCATCGGGGGTACAAGTTCTCTTCTCCCCCAGGCTAAGCCTCGTCGCCCTCCTCATAGACGGCAGTTTCGCTCCTTTCGGCCTTTTCGTCCCTTCGCTGCGTCAAACTCCTTTTCCCAGCAGCAACAGAGGCCACAGGCACGTCAAGAGAAGAAGGCGGTGTCCTTTAGGCCCACTCCGTCCTGGCGTCCTCGCTTTTCCCAGGGTAGATCCTCCAGGCCCAGGACTGGAAGATCCACCTCGGCATGACTCATGGCAAGACTCCAGCCCAACTCCCAGATTGGGCGGCCGTCTTCTCCTTTTCAGGGACGTTTGGATTTCCGCAGTAGAGGACGCATGGGTCAGGGAAGTTGTATCCTCGGGATACATGATAGAGTTCGCCTCCCGACCCAGGGATCGTTTCTTCCAATCCCGTCCTCCAAGAGATCCCGCTCTAGTTCCGGGTTTTTTCGCAGCCATCGCTTCTCTGCTCAAATCCGGGGTAATCGTTCCCGTTCCAGAAAAAGAACGGTTCACGGGTTTCTACTCGAACCTTTTTGTGGTACCGAAAAAAGACGGCAAGGTTCGCCCCATTCTGGACCTCAAATTGCTGAACAGGAGGGTTCGTCTGAGACACTTCAGGATGGAATCCCTTCGTTCAGTAATTGCTTTCATGGAGGCCCAGGAATTTCTATGGATAGATATCCAGGACGCCTACCTCAATGTCCCGATATTTCCCGGACAGCACCGTTTCCTGCGCTTTGCAGTGCAACGGGAACATTTTCAGTTCGTCGCCCTGCCGTTCGGTCTCGCAACCGCTCCAAGGGTGTTCACGAAGATCATGGCGGCGCTGATGGCCATCTTGAGAGTCAGAGGCCTGGTCCTATTTCCATACCTCGACGACATCCTCATCAAGGCTCCGTCCTTTTCTCAGGCTCACGAAAGCCTGTCCACTGTTCTCGACACCTTAGCCCGTTTCGGGTGGCTAGACAACCGGAAGAAGTCCTGCCTTATTCCTTCTCAGCGCATCATCTTTCTGGGCATGCTATTCGACACTAGTCAGACCAGAGTCTTCTTTCCCAAAGACGAGATCCACTCTTTGTCGGAACATACGCTTGCTCCAGGGTCCTCGGCCTCCCTCCCTCTGATCGGCCATGAAGGTTCTGGGGAGGATGATAGCTACATTGGAAGCGATTCCCTTAGCCCAATTCCATTTGCGACCCCTTCAGCAAGCCATTCTGTCTCAGTGGGACAGGTCTGTCTTCTCCCTGGATCGGCCGATCAGACTCTCTTCTCGGGTCAAGTGGTCTCTCAACTAGTGGCTGACGTCACCTCTCATCTTCCAGGGCACGTCCTTCCTTCCAGTTCACTGGCAGGTGGTGACAACGGACGCCAGCCTGCTCGGCTGGGGTGCGGTTTTTCGCCACCTGACCATTCAGGGCCGTTGGTCGTCGCAGGAGTCATCTCTGCCAATCAATGTCCTCGAAATTCGGGCCATCTTTCTGTCCCTCCGCCACTGGGAATGGATTCTCAGGGGCCTGCCCGTCCGGATCCAGACGGTCAACGCCACGGCTGTGGCATATGTCAACCATCAGGGGGGGACCCGGAGCTCCTTGGCCCTTGCCGAGGTATCCAAGATCCTCCTTTGGGCAGAGGCAATGGTTCCGGTGATATCCGCGGTGCATATCCCCGGTGTGGACAACTGGGCCGCCGGCTTCCTCGGCCGCGAGGGCCTCGCGGCAGGGGAATGGTCCTTGCATCCGGAGGTCTTCCATCAGATTTGTCTTCGATGGGGGACTCCGGACGTGGACCTCACTGCGTCTCGAATGAACAAGAAGGTTCCGCAGTTCGTCTCCAGGTCTCGCGATCCTCTCGCAGTGGGCGTCGATGCTCTGGCCATCCCTTGGTCACAGTTCAGGCTGCCCTACCTGTTCCCACCCCTTCCATTACTTCCCAAACGAAGAAGATCAAAGCGGAAGGGGTGCCGGTCATCCTGATCGCCCCGGATTGGCCCAGGAGAGCTTGGTTCGCGGAGCTCGTCAACCTTCTCGCAGACGCTCCCTGGCGCCTTCCAGACAGGCCCGATCTGCTGTCTCAGGGTCCGATCTGCTCAGTTTAACGGCGTGGCTGTTGAGACCGCGGTTCTAAGAGCATCCGGCCTTTCGGACCGGGTGATTCACACCATGATTCAGGCTCGGAAGCCTTCATCTTCCAGGATCTACTACCGTACCTGGAAGGCTTACTTCCGTTGGTGCGAGTCCAACCGCGTTCCATCTATCGTTTTTTCCCTGCCTTCTCTTTTGGCCTTCCTTCAGGCAGGACTGGATTCGGGCCTGGCTCTTAGCTCCCTGAAGGGTCAGGTCTCTGCACTTTCCATCCTCTTTCAGAAGACTTTAGCTTCTCGGCCACAGGTTAAGACCTTCCTTCAAGGAGTAGCCCACGCTGTCCCGCCGTACAGGGCCCCTGTGGAGGCATGGGACCTAAACCTGGTACTGGACGTTTTGAAGGTTTCTCCCTTTGAGCCTCTTAGGGAGATTCCTCTATCAGTTCTTTCTTGGAAGGTGCCCTTTCTTGTGGCCATCACGTCTATTCGCCGCGTTTCCGAGTTGGCGGCCCTGTCTTGCCGTCCTCCGTTTTTGGTCATTCACCAGGACAAGGTGGTCTTCCGGCCCCCACCTTCTTTTCTTCCTAAGGTGGTTTCCACCTTCCACCTCAATGAGGACATCGTTCTACCTTCCTTTTGTCCAGCTCCGACTCATCCTCTGGAGCGATCGTTGAACAAGCTAGACCTCGTCAGGGCAGTGAGGATCTACCAGGATAGAACGTCCTCTTTCCGGAAGACGGATTCTTTTTTCGTCATTCCTGATAGCACGCGCAGAGGCCATCTGGCTTCCAAGGCGACTATTGCTCGATGGATCAGAATGGCAATTTTGGAGGCTTACCGGGTCAAGAACAGAGTGCCTCCTCCTGGGATTAAGGCTCACTCTACCCGGGCAGTCGGCGCCTCCTGGGCGGTGCACCACAGGGCTTCCGCCCTACAGCTTTGCAAAGTGGCAACTTGGTCATCCATCCACACGTTCACCAAATTTTACAAGGTCCATACCTACGCATCGGCGGACGCCAGCCTAGGCAGAAGGATCTTGCAGGCAGCAGTGGTGAGTCCTCTGGCCTGATGGAAGTCTGTTTTTCCCGCCCGTGGGACTGCTTTGGGACGTCCCATGGTTCCTGTGTCCCCCAATGAGAGGCGATAAAGAAAACAGGATTTTTGGTTGCTTACCGTAAAATCTGTTTCTTCGAGCCTCCATTGTTTTTATGTTTTTATGTTTTATGTTCTATAACTGTTCTCACGTTTACAGTTCTCAAGTTTGTGTTTATGGTTTTCAACCTTGTTCATTATCTCCTACTGCTTTCTCACTAACTGAAGAGTTTAATGCCAGTCGGTGGGGTGTATACTGCAGAGGAGGAGCTAACTTTTTTATTTGCATAGTGTCAGCCTCCTAGTGGCAGCAGCATACACCCATGGTTCCTGTGTCCCCCAATGGAGGCTCCAAGAAACAGATTTTACGGTAAGCAACCAAAAATCCTGTTTTTCTGGATTTTATTTTTGATATTCTATCTCTCAATGTTAAAATTAAGCTACCCTTAAAATTATAGACTGCTGATGTCTTTGTCAGTGGGCAAACTTACACAATCAGCAAGGGATCAAATACTTATTTCCTTCACTGTCTAAATATATGTAAGTGTGTGTGGTTAGTACAGAGAGCGGCACATGACTTATTCCTTCCAAAGACCATATTGATATAGAATGAAAACCTGATGGAGAATGTTTTTTTGCAACCTATATAACCAATCTCCACATCAATACCCCTGATTACCGTATATACTCGAGTATAAGCTGAGATTTTCAGCCCAAATTTTTGGGCTGAAAGTGCTCCTCTCGGCTTATACTCGAGTCACGGTAGCGGTGGGGTCGGCGGGAGAGGGGGCTGAGGCATACTTACCTAGTCCCGGCGGTCCTGACGCTCCCCCTGCCTGTCCCACGGTCTTCGGGTGCTGCAGTTCTTCCCCTGTTCAGCGGTTACGTGGGACCGCTCATTAGAGAAATGAATATGGACTCCACTCCCATAGGGGTGGAGCCGCATATTCATTTCTCTAATCAGCGGTAACGGTGACCGCTGATAGAGGAAGAGGCTGTGGCACCCGAAGACCAGCTGTCCGGGAGAAGGAGCGGGACGCCAGGAGCAGGTAAGTATCGCATAGTCACCTGTCCCCGTTCCACACGCCGGGCGCCGCTCCATCTTCCCGGCGTCTCTCTGCTCTGACTGTGCAGGTCAGAGGGCGCGATGACGCTTATAGTGTGCGCGCCACCCTGCTGCAAGCAAGAGAGGTGAGTATGGCTTTTTTTTTTTTATTGCAGCATTATATATACCGGTAGCACAGCTTTATAAGGAGCATCTATGGGGCACAAATGAACGGTGCAGAGCACTATATGGCACAGCTTTATAAGGAGCATCTATGGGGCAATAATGAACGGTGCAGAGCACTATATGGCAGATGCTCCTTATAAAGCTCTATGGGGCAATAATGAACGGTATGCAGCATTATATGTGGCACAGCTTTATATGGAGCATCTTATGGGGCAATAATGAACGGTATGGAGCATCTATTTTTATTTTTGAAATTCACCGGTAGCTGCTGCATTTTCCACCCTAGGCTTATACTCGAGTCAATAAGTTTTCCCAGTTTTTTGTGGCAAAAGTAGGGGGGTCAGCTTATACTCGAGTATATATGGTATATTATAAGATGCTGTTTGGTTTTTGGTTTTCTAGGTCAACGAGAGAATCCTGAACAGACTTCACCAGGTTCAGAAGATAACACGAAAGCTGAAACAAGAAAGGAGGTTGGTACTTTCCCATCACATTAATAAGAGTAGACCCTGTGCACACCACGCTGTATTCATCTGTCCAAGAATAGAAGACTTTATTATTATTATTATTTATTGCTATAGCACCATTTATTCCATGGCGCTTTACATGTGAGGAGGGGTATACATAATAAAACAAGTACAATAATCTTAAACAATAAAGGTCACAGCTGGTACAGGAGGAGAGAGGACCCTGCCGCGAGGGCTCACAAGCTACAAGGGATGGGTGAGAATACAGTAGGTGAGGATAGAGCTGGTCAAGCAGCGGTTTGGTCGATCCGTGGTTACTGCAGGGGTGTGAATACTTTTGGCCATGACTGTATGTGTGTGTATATATATATATATATATATATATATATATATATACATACATACATACATACATACATACATACATACATACATACATACATACATACATACATACATACATACACACATATATATATATATATATATATATATATATATATATATATTAATATTTAATACAGTGCTAGATAGCAGAAAAGCCGGTAATTCAATTACCGGCTTTTCCTATTTCCTTCCTAGACCTGACATGATATGAGACCTGGTTTACACACAGTAAACCATGTCATATCCCAATTTTTTTTTTTTGCATATTCCACACTACTAATGTTAGTAGTGGGTATGTGCAAAATTTGGGCTGGCTATTAAAATAAAGGGTTAAATGGCGGTAAAAATTGGCGTGGGCTGCCGCGCAATTTTCTTCGCCAGAATCGTAAAGCCAGTGACTGAGGGCAGATATTAACAGCCTAGAGAGGGTCCATGGTTATTGGCCCCCCCCTGGCTAAAAACATCTGCCCCCAGCCACCCCAGAAAAGGCACATTATTATTATTATTTATTGTTATAGCGCCATTTATTCCATGGCACTTTACATGTGAGGAGGGGTATACATAATAAAACAAGTACAATAATCTTAAACAATACAAGTCATAACTGGTACAGGAGGAGAGAGGACCCTGCCCGCGAGGGCTCACAATCTACAAGGGATGGGTGAGGATACAGTAGGTGAGGGTAGAGATGGTCATGCAGCGGTTTGGTCGATCGGCGGTTACTGCAGGTTGTAGGCTTGTCGGAAGAGGTCTTCAGGTTCTTTTTGAAGGTTTCGATGGTAGGCGAGAGTCTGATGTGTTGTGGTAGAGGGTTCCAGAGTAGGGAGGATGCACGAGAGAAATCTTGTATGCGATTGTGGGAAGAGGAGATAAGAGGGGAGTAGAGAAGGAGATCTTGTGAGGATCGGAGGTTGCGGGTAGGTAAGTACCGGGAGACGAGGTCACAGATGTATGGAGGAGACAGGTTGTGGATGGCTTTGTATGTCATGGTTAGGGTTTTGTACTAAAGTCTCTGGTCAATGGGGAGCCAGTGAAGGGATTGACAGAGGGGAGAGGCCAGGGAATAGCGGGGTGACAGGTGGATTAGTCGAGCAGCAGAGTTTAGAATAGATTGGAGGGGTGTGAGAGTGTTAGAGGGGAGGCCACAGAGCAGGAGGTTACAGTAGTCGAGGTGGGAGATGATGAGGGCATGGACTAGGGTTTTTGCAGATTCTTAGTTGAGGAATGTACGGATTTGTGAAATATTTTTGAGTTGAATTCGACAGGAAGTGGAAAGGGCTTGGATATGTGGTTTGAAGGAGAGATCCGCGTCAAGGATTACCCCAAGACAGCGAGCTTGTGGGACTGGGGAGAGTGGGCAGCCATTTACTGTAATGGATAGGTTCGTTGGGGGGTCAGGAGAGATGGGGGAAAGATGATGAATTCTGCTTTGTCCATGTTAAGTTTCAGAAATCTAGCGGAGAAGAAGGATGAAATAGTGGACAGACATTGAGGGATTCTCGTTAGTAGGGAGGTGATATCTGGTCCAGAGATGTAGATCTGTGTGTCATCAGCATAGAGATGATACTGAAAGCCATGAGATTCTATGAGCTGTCCCAGGCCAAAGGTGTAAATGGAGAAGAGCAGGGGCCCTAGGTCTGAACCTTGTGGGACTCCGACAGATAGTGGGCGAGGTGAGGAGGAGGTGTGTGAGTGGGAGACGCTGAATGTCCGGTCTGTTAGGTATGATGAGATCCAGGATAGGGCCAAGTCTGTGATGCCAAGGGGTGAGAGGGTCTGTAATAATAGGGAATGGTCCACTGTGTCAAAGGCAGCCGACAGGTTGAGGAGGAGGAGGACAGAGTAGTGTCGCTTGCTCTTGGCGGTTAAGAGGTCATTGGTGACTTTAGTTTGGGCAGTTTCAGTGGAGTGGTGTGACCGGAAGCCAGATTGTAGGCGGTCAAAGAGGGAGCAAGAAGAGAGATGGGAGGACAGTTCAAGGTAGACGTGTTGTTCCAGTAGTTTGGAGGCAAAGGGGAGAAGTGATATAGGGCGATGGCTAGATACAGAGGATGGGTCAAGAGAGGGCTTTTTGAGGATAGGTGTGATGGAGGCATGTTTAAAGCTTGAGGGGAAAACACCAGTTTTTAGTGATAGGTTGAAGAGATGGGTTAGGGTTGGGATGAAGACTGTGGTGAGGTTTGAGATGAAGTGGGATGGGAGCGGGTCAAGTGCACAGGTGGTGAGATGCGATCATGAGAGTAGAGTGGAGAGTTGATCTTCTGTAATGGTGGAGAAGCTGGTTTTGGAGGCGGAAGGCTGGGAGGTCGGGAGGAAGGGCTCTGGGGGTTGTCGACTAAAACTGTCTCTGCCTCATTTTTCAAGCAGACGATTGATAGCATCAAAGTCTTCAGCTGAGAATAAGTGGGGGACGGAGGAGAGAATTTAAGGTGTTGAATAACTGTTTAGGGTTGTGAGACAGAGAGGATATGAGAGATGAGAAGTAGGTTTGTTTAGCTGTGGCGAGTGTAGTCTTGAAAGTAGTGAGGGACTGTTTGAATGCGATGAAGTGCTCGTTGGCGTGGGATCTTTTCCATCTGCGCTCAGCAGCCCTGGAAGCTCGCCTCAGTTCTTTGGTCAGGCTGGTGTGCCAGGGTTGTCTGTTGATTTTGCGAGCTTTGGTATGTGTAAGTGGGGCAGCAGATTCCAAAGCTGCAGCTATTGTGGTGTTATATAGAGCGGCAGCGTCATCCGCATTGTGTATGGAACTTATATCTGTGAGAGGGAGGAGGGATTCAGAGAATGAATGTAGGTCAAGATGTTTAAGATTTTTGCGAGGGTGTGAAAGTTTGTGGGGTGGGGATTGTAGACATAGAGTGGAGAGGGAAGAGAATGTGAGAAGGTTTTGGTCAGAGAGAGGAAGAGGTGAGTTAAAGAGGTTAGATAGGGAGCAGAGGCAGGTGAAGATGAGGTCCAGTGTGTGACCGACTTTGTGGGTGGCTGCAGAAGACCATTGAGTGAGGCCGAAGGAGGAAGTGAGAGATAGAAGTTTAGTGGCAGCTGAGAGGGAAGTGTCAATGGGGATGTTGAAATCGCCCATGATGATAGTGGGGATGTCCGCGGAAAGGAAATGAAGTAGCCAGGTGGTGAAGTGGTCAAATGGGTCAAGGTCCTGCACATAAGCGTAGGCAAAGCAAGGGTCAGCATTGGCCCAGTTCAGGTGTGAGGCAGATCTCGACTCACCCCGGTCTTTCCAACTCCTCCTTTGATCCTGAAAGTCATTATTTTTTCCCCCAAGCACACTGAATTATTGATCCCGACCATCCACAGAAGAGGGGACCCTTTTGCACACATTAGTGAAGGGCTATATTGCACAGATCTCATTCTCTCTTGCTTTGTACATATTTCAGATGCCTCATGAAAATCTTGGACTCCTACGGAGATGATTACAGACAGAGCCACCTCACCTTCCTACTTGAGGTATGACTTATTATGAAAAAATGCATGTGTTATTTAAGCCATACTTAATATGGTTTTCTGAATTCATCCAAGATGGCCACCATCACCTGCAAACCGTCCTAGGCATAAATGAAGACTGGCAGCAGCCTGAAGAAACACTGCTCCAGATGTGTCTCGACATGGCAGGCTGAAGAGCTGCATTGCAAACTGATCTGCTCACTCCAACGGAATAGGACTACTAGGAAGAAAGCTTGGAGGCTCACGGAGCAGAATTACTTTTTCTCGCCACGTCTTGTGTCCCTGTTGCAGACCTGTCAGGTGGAGTGTGCAGATCGGTTATGCTTGATCACAATCCTGCTCCTCAGCCTGACAAGGAAGACACACTGTAATTAGCATTTCATTAGGCTGCAACCTGTCCTAATGCGTAACTGCTCCTCCTCTCCACACGGTAAGAGATGAGGCACTCAAGAATCCTGTTTTTCCTCACTCTAGTGCTGGATTCACATTACACTGCTCAGTACTGCTGTATATCTTAAATGATGATGAGGATGATCCTTTGTCTGTACTACAGAATCAGGAATCCCTCTGTGTGCGCTGTGTATAGGAGACTTCTTCACTCCAATGCTGGATTCACAGCTACACTGCTTAGTACTTCTATATAACGTCCTAAATACTGCTGCTCTTTTCAGTCTGTACTACAGCAGCAGGAATCCCTCTGTGTGCACTGTGCATACGAAACTCCTTCATACCAATGCTGGATTCACAGCTACACTGCTTAGTATTGATGTATTCCTTGCTACTTCTCCTCCTCAGTCTGTACTACTGAGAAACAAGCAGGAATCCATCATATGATGTTTCCTGTCCACAGCACACACATAACAGCTAGTCTCCATCCATTAGCTCAGAGAGAAAATTAGAGCCTGCAGAGAGGATACAGGTGACATGGCTAGGAATGGCATTTCTCAATGTATTCTAGATTTATGAAGTTACAGGTGTGTTTTCAATTATAAACTAATTTGTAACCAATTTCTATACATTTACCAAGTTCCCTTGATTTTTTTTACAGGATGAAGGCACCCAAGCCTGTAATACACTCACCCCAATAAACTCTGACAACGAGTTTCCAGATAATGAGGACTTAGCGAGGTGTCTAAGCGGACCTCCCCTTGGCTTAGAGGCTACCAGTCCAGAAAGCTCACCTCTTGTAGAAGGACCGCCAGCTAAAAAACGGAAAAAGATCAAAGAGGAGAAAGACCATGGGAAAAAAATAAGTCCGTCTCTTCTTCCGTCAGAGCCACTTTTAGCACAGGTAAGGCGATGCAAAGAATATAGTAGACATTCCCTTAGGCCGGGATCACACACAGCGAGATACGGCCGAGTCTCGCAGGTTAAAGCCAAGCTCTGGCACCGGCACTCCAGAGCGGAGCGTGCAGCTGCATAGCAATACATGGAGCCGCACGCTCCGCTCCGGTGCCAGAGCTTGATTTTAACCTGCGAGACTCTGCCATATCTCGCTGTAGTGTGACTCCGGCCTTAAAGGGAATGTGTCATCAGAAAATCCTCCCGTGAATGCCGGCGTTCATAGTTCGTGATTTTTGCTATACATAGCAGTGCTGGAGCACAGTCTCCTAAAGAAACTATTAAAGTTTTCACAAATATGAAAAAAATAAAAGTTCAAATCACTCCCTCTTTTGTCCCATTGAAAATGCAATTAAAAAAACACACATTTAGTTTTGCTGCGTTTAGAAAGCCCGATCTATTCAAATATGAAGTAATAAGATCGGTAAACGGTGAAACGGGAAAAAATAAACGCCAGAATTGTGTTTCTTTTGGCCACCGCAACATTGCAAAAGTAATAAGAGGCAATCAGAAGATCATATCTACCCCAAAATGGGATAAGTAAAAACATCAAATGAAGGCGCGAAAAAAATAAGGCCTGACATAACCCCATATCTTGAAAAATTGCGACAAATCAAAAACTTTTTTTTTTGTACAAATTTCAGAATTTTTTTCATCAGTTAAATACAAAACTATACATGTTTGGTATCTGCATACTCTTACTGACCTGAGGAATCACATTGCCAGGTCAGTTTTACCATATAGCGAACATAGTAAATAAAACAAAAACCACAATTGCACTTTTTTTTTCTGCAATTTCACCACACTTGGATTTTGTTTTCCTGTTTTCCAGTACCCTATATGGTAAAAGTAATGGCATCGTCCAAAAGTACAACTCGCCCTGCAAAAAGCAAGCCCTCATACGGCTATGGAAAAATAAACATTATGGCTCTTGGGAGAAGAGGTGGGAAAAATGGCCATGGCATGAAGGGCTTAAGATTTTATTTTCCATATCACAATCTGTATTAAAAATGAAAGTAAGAAATTCCAGTTTTCACACCGATCAGTAGGACTTTTAGTTTTCTGTTTATTTAAAGGGTAAAACTTTCTCATATGCACAGTTTTTACCATCCTTAAGTCCAGTGCCCAATCTCCACTGTGTGGAGACCCAATAATGGACGTACCAGTACATTCAATGTCAGGAAGGGGTTAATAGAGATGCCTTCCATTGAGTGGAGGGATATTCTGCACGATCATAGTCATTTCGATCAAGAACAACATATCCAGCAGTGCCGCCATCACATGATAAAAGAATGGACGTAGAGTACATTATGTAAGTGTCAGACTATTGAATGATAGGTAGCCAAGCGGTTTAAGATTGGGCGCATCCTTCCTTACCAAAACCACTTGATTACATGGGTCAGAGATTAACTGCAGCTTTTGCCTGTGCCAACGATAGTCATATGGGTTCGCTCATGATGGGGTCTTCAGCAACCCTCCATTCTGCCTCGCAGAAGTTAAAGGGATTCTCCAGTGAAAACAAGTTATCACCTATCCATAGCAGAGGTGATAGTGATTGATGGGGATCTGCACCAATCGGCAGAACAGGGCACTCTTATCCCTGATGCAAAAGTTGGACGCCCGACCGCCGCGTCATTCATTCATTCATTCATTCAGTGGAAAGCAGCGGTCGGACATCCAATATTTTGCAATGGGGATAAAAGCACCCTGCTCTGCCGCTCGGCTCAGAGGTCGGACACCCACCAGTCTGAATAGGGAGCATTAATTCTTTCCTCCATTACTCACGTCTGTTTCGCTCTGCTCCAGGTTAAGATTGAAGAGGATTACTTATGCGATGGAGACGAGGAGCTTAATCTTAGTTGGCGCCCTCTCAGTCCACGAGACAAGATTCTGCAATACACAAAGTTTTCCAGCCCGGATTTCGATTGATACATAAACCTACAATGTGATTACTATGAAAGTTGTGTTTTCAGCCGCCCTGGCAGCCATCGTTCAGTCTGGCAAGATCAGGCGGAATTCTGAATTAACGGACAAATGCGCCAATTTCTAGAAATCTGTGGTCGGCGTCTCTGGACCCGGATTATATGTGGACGGTGTCAGACAAGAGAAGCCTCCAACGCCTCGTCTGTACATAAGGATTGGTCTCCTGCTGCCCCCAGATACATTTCACCTCCGACGTGCCCTGTTATTTCAGGCATTTATCTGTCCACTATTTCAATACTATGAGAAGGGATCAGCGCTTTTATACTTTTCTATGTGGATGTAATGTTTTCTGTACAGTAAACGTAGAGCGTCTGTGTGTGCACATTTCATTGTATCCAACGTATCTAATCTTATTTCTGTATATTGCGACTTCCATCCTGGTATAATGGCCATACATCACTATGAAGAACACTTTCTTAAAACGCCAAGATTTATTTTCTATAAATTCAAAGATCAGGTTCATTATACTATATTAAAAAACCCTCACGTGGCCGACTGCATTAAAGTGGTTAGCCACTTTTTTTTAATTTTACTTAATTGCATGTATTTGAGGGTGCAATTCATTTTAGTAGTTGGGTTTGATTAAAAAAAAAAATTGTACCATTTGCCTTCTATCGCCGCTGTGATGTGCTGTTTTATTTAACTCAGAATCCATCAGTGAGCTCACTCTGGCAGGCCAATTAAAGAATTGTCTAGCTTTTTTTTTTTTTAAATCTCAGCTGATTTATCACCACAGATCAAAGTAAAGTGTGCAAACAGCATGTAAAGGAAAATAGTGCGTTTTTTGTAATTTTTAGCCCCAACTATAAATATTTCAAGTTAAAAAAAAAGCTGAACAGGAATGAATGGAGCTGTGGTCCCTTTAACAGTTTGTCTAATGGATGGATATGAAGCAAGTGTCCAAAGCGCATCTGTCTGGAACACTGGAACAGTATCTGCTCAGGTTGAAAAAGCCCTTCCACTATCTGAAAGGGAACATAGAGGATTTCATTGATGGAATCAAGATATTAAGAGATGAGCGGACCTGAACTAAGTTCATGGTTCGTACTAGGGTTGAGCGACTTTTACTTTTTTAGGGTCGAGTCGGGTTTCGCGAAACCCGACTATCTCTAAAGTCGAGTCGAGTGAAATCGGCCGATTATGGATTATGCAAAGTCAATGGGAATTTTTTTTATTTTTTTATTTTTGTTTTATTTTTATTTTTCTCTCTCTCTCCCCCTCTGTCCCTGAACAGAAAAGCTGGTGTTACACATTGCAAATCGCTACTGCGCACAATCGACAAGACGATAGGCGTCCACGCCCCTAAGACCTATGTCATCACTCTGCCCACGCTCCTTCATTGGCTGAAAAAAATGGCGCCAAGCGCGTCACACGAAACGCGACTTTGGTGCGAAAGTCGCGTACTGCATGGCCGACCCCACACAGGGATCGGGTCTGGTTTCATGAAACCCGACTTTGCCAAAAGTCGGCGACTTTTGAAAATGAACGATCCGTTTCG
This sequence comes from Ranitomeya imitator, assembly GCF_032444005.1. Lineage (NCBI taxonomy): Eukaryota > Metazoa > Chordata > Amphibia > Anura > Dendrobatidae > Ranitomeya > Ranitomeya imitator. Next base: position 39,938,959 of record NC_091291.1, read on the forward strand.
CTCAACCCTAGTTCGTACCAGACAGCCAGTGTTCAATGCTGAATTCCGAATCCCTGAAGTCCATTATAGTGTTCAGATTGGTATTCCGGGTGCACAGATGTCACTCGAATCCACAGTAACATTTTACCATGGATTCGTGTGACGTCGACAACCTGGAACGTCAAATTGCGTGAGAGGCGATGATGCCCATTACTGAAATAAATTAAGCATACCCCTCGGACCAAATGAGCCAATAAGATCTAACCATATCAAGTGCTTTTTGGACATGATTACAGCGCCGGTTTTAATGAAAAAAAGTTAGTGATGCACATTGCATCACTAACAACTCATTGGGGACAGTTCACATGATAAAAATGTGATCGGTTCCCTTTCGTTTGTTTTTTTTTTTAGGGATTTTTTTTTTTTTTTTTTTTGAGAAGGCACCAATCCTATAAACTGAAAAAGCTGTGTGCACATTCACTAATAAGGGATTTTAAATTTGGTTTAGAAAACCAGACAGTCCAATGAATGAACAGATTCCACCACATTCACACAGCCAAAATGGATTCTTATGTCCCCCGCCCCCATGCATAGTAGACTAGCGTCGGCCGCACCTGTATGGGAGCCTCAAACAATTTATTGTTGGGGAAATATTGCTATGTCTGATTTTGGACTGCTGATCATATGGTCTCCGAGAGACAAGCTGCTGCCAGATCGCTCTATAAGGGGGAGATGGCAGATGAGCGATGGATCGCACAACAGCCATCCAATGTATATGGCGGCCTATAGAGCCAGCCTATACTATAATAACATTACAGAGTAAAACGAAGAGTGCGTTCTATTGGGAAAGTAGGTTTATTGTGTTAACGATACCACAAAGGTAATTCTGGGAAACCGTATGTCCTTTACAAATCGCTCTTCCAGAAGAATTTACTCATATTTCTGCATTCCTGGCTGACGCCGTACTTGGGTGCTGTGACCATCGGACGTGATAACAAGCGAAGATTTCTGATGAGACACAGATTGAATCGTCACAATTACAGGTTCTTCAGCCAATCCAAATTAGGCCCAACTTTGTCACAGGGATGGCTGGGGATATCCGGCATGTTCCCGTCATCCCGAACTGGAACTGATAGAAAAGTACATTAATGAAACTATTAAGTTCATGTTTGAATCTTACTGTATCCCTGCCTGCAAAGAGGCGACCTGGTCTTGTATGTTGCATAAGCCTAACACCAAACTTTTTTTTGGGAAGCACATTAAAGGGCATCTGTGAGTAGGATCAGGCCGTCTACATGGGCATGTAGATCATAAAAAGCTGAATAAAATGATACCTTGATATCGGAGATCAGACGTCTTATTCCAGAGAAATCCCTGTTTTTCTTAATGAGCTGTTAAGATCTATGTCCAGCCCATAGATCTTAAAAGCTCATTTACATATTAAGAAAAACATGGATTTCTGGGGAATAGAACATCTGATCTCAGATATTAAGGTATCATTTTATTCAACTGTCCATGACCTACAGTTTTTCAGGTATTTTTGGAGCTGGCCGCCTTTAAAAAAAAAAAGCAGTGGAGTAAAACGTGTGAATATGGTGAAAATACAGTCAGAGTGATGTATTTGTCAACTTTTTTTTTCCAAGAACTAGCAGAATTTCTTGCCCAACACATACACTTGCATTCGTGGGTGCTGGTGCCCTTAGTACTGTCCATCAGTCAGACAGGAGACCTCTTACCTGGGTAACTGTAGGGTACAGCCTTGTTGTACATGGAGGCGTATTTCATATATGGACTAGCCAAAGGAACAATAGCGGCTGCAACGACAAAGATGACAAGTTATCTGGTCAGTACACGGCACACTCAGGTACAAGGGCAGTATGGGAGCGCTGACAAGCCCTCACACCTGAAATTAAAGGCGTTGTCCAACTTTAGGGACTTTTTTTTTTATTAAATGCATGTAATGAGGGCTAAATATTATTTTTGCAATTGGGTTGCATTTAACATTTTGAACCGTTTGTCTCCTATAGCCTCTGTACTCTCTATGACTGGCTGTGAACGAGTTAACCGAGAATCTGTCAGTCAACCCACTACTATGGTCTGCAGGTAGTGTTTAACTCTTAGGGTATGTGCACACGTAGGAAAAGAGGTGCAGAATTTGCTGCACAAAATACGCATCTCCTGGCAGAATCCGCAGCCGCGGATTTTGTGCGTTTTTTATGCGGAATTGATGTGGATTTTGTGTGGATTTTCAGCGGTTTTGGGCCACTGCAGAATTTTAACATGGAGGGGCGCAGAACCGCTGCAGATCTGCACAAAAGAAGTGACATGCACTTCTTTGAAATCCACAGCAATTCCGCAATGATTTTTCTGCACAGCTTTTTTTTGCCATAGACTAACATTGTACTGTACATCACAGTGCGGATCTGCAGCGTTTCTGCGCGGTAAAATCCGCTGCGGATCCAAAGCAAATCCACATCGTGTGCACATAGCCTTAGACTTTTTCTGAGCTGCATCAGAGGGGGGAAAAAAAAAAGAGCCTGTAAGAGCAGAACGGTGGAACATTTTTAATCACTTCCAATTGGCAAAATTACTTAAAAAAAAGTCCCCAAAAGAGAAAAAAAAAACCTTTACAATCAATTGGGGCACACCAAGAGGGTAGGTAACCTTTATTAAAAAATAAACCCTCTGCTATTGTTGGTAATCTATGATAGAAAAGCCAGGGATGTTCACAGAGGTCAGCACCACTAGCGACATGACATCAAGGTCTTGCAGTTAAAAAAACCCTGAAGATGTCAGTAAGATGAACCCGCTGCAGCCCCCTCCAAACCCAATATATGGGGTCATGCAGGTCTTTGAAATGTAAAACTATCAACACCTTTATATCTTCTATCTGTTGCTGCCTTTCCAAATAACTAGCATTTTCCTTCATATGAATATGAGGCTTTAAGTGCTCTGGGTGTGACAGAGCACTTCCAGAGCCTCAGTCTCCAGAGGTTCTTTCCCCACCCAGCAGCAGCCCCTTTAGGTTGATTGATAGCTCACTGTCTGTGCGATATCAAGCAAGGGAATCAGACATAGATCTATCAATCAAGCTAAAGATTCTGGTGCTGGGCGGAGAAACAACCTGAGAAGTGCTTTGTCATGCCAGGAGCACTTAAAGCCTCATTTGCATTAAAACGCTGATTTCTCAGGAATGCAGCAACAGATAGAATATATAAAGGTGATGATGGAGTTATATTTCAAAGACCATGTGTGCAGTTTGGGGATGGGAGGGGAGTTGCCCTTACTGACAGATTGTGTTTAAATTTATAGCAATAAACTTCTACAAATTTCTTCCAAACAGTAATTCAGTGTTCTCTCCTGCCCACAAGGTTCTCCTGACCTGTCAGGTTTAATAAATACTGTACTTGGATGCCTCATGAAATGCTGATTTTGGGGCCTCCATTCCAGAACTCTACCTCGTGCTGTTCCTCCGTTATTACTCCTGGTAATGTATCAATGAATTGACAGCTGGGCGCCCCGAGTCCCTTTGTGGGCAGGAGTTCTTAGACTCTGCCAGCACTGTTTGGACCATACCTGCGCCATCTAGAGCAAGTCCCTATACACTCAGCCTTTATAATTGAACGCCAGGAGGTCTTACCCAAAATACCGATGCCGACGGACACAGTGACGACGGGTTCCTTGTTCCAGGCATTTTTGAGGAACGCTCCCACTCCTTTAGAAACAAAAACAAGAAAACACGATGAAGCGATTGACAGCAGCGGTGAAAGGATCAGGCACCAAAATTCAACATGCCCCATCATCTCTGCGACGGTCTTCATAGTTGGAGCCTAGTCCGGCGGCCAAGGACTACTGACGGGGGCGCTGCAGGCCACCTCCTACCTCCAGGCATCTGCGGCTCCGCGACATCATCATGGAGGCATGAGGAACACACAACGTTCCGCCAACCAATCAGGAGAGAGGACTCCACAGGTAGAGGGCAGCGTGCTGGGCTGCCATCCCGAGGGCACGGAGTACAGACTGGAGCGCTGCGCCAGGATCCTGGCAACTTATCCGCTCATATTTCACTCATAAACATATTTAAAAACATTTAAAGGGATTGTCTGTGTATGGGCAAACGCCTTTAAGACTGCTTTTCCTCACAAACGTGTGTCTGATATAAATCACAGTGGTGTTAGAATTCACTGCTAATAAAGCTGTTACAAAAAAATGCTATTGAGGAGAGTCCCTGCTGCTGCCAGGACAGACAGACGGGCAATGACATGTCGTCACGGAGCCCTCTCACCCGATGCCCGGCCGTATACGAGCCCACACCTGCCAGCACCATGACGCCCATCACCTGTAAAGCACAGGAGTCTCCTTGACCCACACTTACTGGAGAACACGGCCATCTTTTTCTGCCACCGGAAGCGGAAGTGCGGCGCGGGTGCGCTATGACTGCTGGGAATTGTAGTCTTCTATGTGTCAGAGGGCGGGGCTTATATTCCGGACTCAATCTACAGTCTTGGTAGATAGTGTAGATACGTCCTGACGATGCAGAGATCAGAGGAGAGGGGAGTATTTTATTTTTTAATCAATGAGACAATTATCTGGGCCATTATACTGTATGGAGTGTATTATACTGTATGGAAGGCAATGTGGGGTCTGTTATACTCTGTGGAAGGCATTGTGGAACTTATTATACTCTACTAGATGGTGGCCCGATTCTAACGCATCGGGTGTTCTAGAATATGCATGTCCACGTAGTATATTGCCCAGCCACGTAGTATATAATAATAATAATAATAATCTTTATTTTTATATAGCGCTAACATATTCCGCAGCGCTTTACAGTTTGCACACATTATCATTGCTGTCCCCGTTGGGGCTCACAGTCTAAATTCCCTATCAGTATGTCTTTGGAATGTGGGAGGAAACCGGAGAACCCGGAGGAAACCCACGCAAACACGGGGAGAACATACAAACTCTTTGCAGATGTTGTCCTTGGTGGAGTTTGAACCCAGGACTCCAGCGCTGCAATGCCACAGTGCTAACCACTGCGCCATCGTGCTGCCCGTATATTGCCCAGTCACGTAGTATATTGCCCAGTCACGTAGTATATTGCCCAGTCACATAGTATATTGCCCAGCCACGTAATATATTGCCCAGCCACGTAGTATATTGCCCAGCCACGTAATATATTGCCCAGCCACGTAGTATATTGCCCAGCCATGTACTATATTGCACAGCCACGTAGTATATTGCCCAGCCACGTAGCATATTGCCCAGCCACGTAGTATATTGCCCAGCTACGTAGTATATTGCCCAGTCATGTGGTATATTGCCCAGCCACGTAGTATATTGCCCAGCCACGTAGTATATTGCCCAGCCATGTACTATATTGCACAGCCACGTAGTATATTGCCCAGCCACGTAGTATATTGCCCAGCTACGTAGTATATTGCCCAGTCACGTGGTATATTGCCCAGCCACGTAGTATATTGCCCAGCCATGTACTATATTGCACAGCCACGTAGTATATTGCCCAGCCACGTAGTATATTGCCCAGCTACGTAGTATATTGCCCAGTCACGTGGTATATTGCCCAGCCACGTAGTATATTGCCCAGCCATGTACTATATTGCACAGCCACGTAGTATATTGCCCAGCCACGTAGCATATTGCCCAGCCACGTAGTATATTGCCCAGCTACGTAGTATATTGCCCAGTCATGTGGTATATTGCCCAGCCACGTAGTATATTGCCCAGCCACGTAGTATATTGCCCAGCCATGTACTATATTGCACAGCCACGTAGTATATTGCCCAGCCACGTAGTATATTGCCCAGCTACATAGTATATTGCCCAGTCACGTGGTATATTGCCCAGCCACGTAGTATATTGCCCAGCCATGTACTATATTGCACAGCCACGTAGTATATTGCCCAGCCACGTAGTATATTGCCCAGCTACGTAGTATATTGCCCAGTCACGTGGTATATTGCCCAGCCACGTAGTATATTGCCCAGCCATGTACTATATTGCACAGCCACGTAGTATATTGCCCAGTCACGTAGTATATTGCCCAGCTACGTAGTATATTGCCCAGTCACGTAGTATATTGCCCAGCTACGTAGTATATTACCCAGTCACGTAGTATATTGCCCAGCCACGTAGTATATTGCCCAGTCATGTAGTATATTGCCCAGCTACGTAGCATATTGCCCAGTCACGTAGTATATTGCCCAGCTACGTAGTATATTGCCCAGTCACGTAGTATATTGCCCAGTCACATAGTATATTGCCCAGCTACGTAGTATATTGCCCAGTCACGTAGTATATTGCCCAGCCACGTAGTATATTGTCCAGCCACGTGGTATATTGCCCAGCCACGTAGTATATTGCCCAGCTACGTAGTATATTGCCCAGTCACGTAGTATATTGCCCAGCCACGTAGTATATTGCCCAGCCACGTAGTATATTGCCCAGCTACGTAGTATATTGCCCAGTCACGTAGTATATTGCCCAGCCACGTAGTATATTGCCCAGCCACGTGGTATATTGCCCAGCTACGTAGTATATTGCCCAGTCACGTAGTATATTGCCCAGCTACGTAGTATATTGCCCAGTCACGTAGTATATTGCCCAGCCACGTAGTATATTGCCCAGCCACGTAGTATATTGCCCAGCTACGTAGTATATTGCCCAGTCACATAGTATATTGCCCAGCCACGTAATATATTGCCCAGCCACGTGGTATATTGCCCAGCCACGTAGTATATTGCCCAGTCACGTAGTATATTGCCCAGCCACGTAGTATATTGCCCAGCTACGTACTATATTGCCCAGTCACGTAGTATATTGCCCAGCCACGTAGTATATTGCCCAGTCACGTAGTATATTGCCCAGCCACGTAGTATATTGCCCAGCCACGTGGTATATTGCCCAGTCACGTAGTATATTGCCCAGCCACGTAGTATATTGCTCAGTCACGTAGTATATTGGCCAGTCACGTAGTATATTGCCCAGTCACGTAGTATATTGCCCAGCCACGTAGTATATTGGCCAGTCACGTAGTATATTGCCCAGTCACGTAGTATATTGCCCAGTCACGTAGTATATTGGCCAGCCACGTAGTATATTGCCCAGCGACGTAGTATATTGCTCAGTCACGTAGTATATTGCTCAGACACGTAGTATATTGCCCAGTCATGTAGTATATTGCCCAGTCACATAGTATATTGCCCAGTCACGTAATATATTGCCCAGCCACGTGGTACATTGCCCAGCCACGTAGTATATTGCCCAGTCACGTAGTATATTGCCCAGCTACATAGTATATTGCCCAGTCACGTAGTATATTGCCCAGCTACGTAGTATATTGCCCAGTCACGTAGTATATTGCCCAGCCACGTAGTATATTGCCCAGCCACGTGGTATATTGCCCAGCTACGTAGTATATTGCCCAGTCACATAGTATATTGCCCAGCTACGTAGTATATTGCCCAGTCATGTAGTATATTGCCCAGCCACGTAGTATATTGCCCAGCCACGTGGTATATTGCCCAGCCACGTAGTATATTGCCCAGTCACGTAGTATATTGCCCAGCTACGTAGTATATTGCCCAGTCACGTAGTATATTGCCCAGCCACGTAGTATATTGCCCAGCCACGTAGTATATTGCCCAGCCACGTAGTATATTGCCCAGCTACGTAGTATATTGCCCAGTCACATAGTATATTGCCCAGCCACGTAATATATTGCCCAGCCACGTGGTATATTGCCCAGCCACGTAGTATATTGGCCAGCCACGTAGTATATTGCCCAGCGACGTAGTATATTGCCCAGCCACGTAGTATATTGCCCAGTGACGTAGTATATTGCCCAGCCATGTAGTATATTGCCCAGCCACATAGTATATTGGCCAGCCACGTAGTATATTGCCCAGCGACGTAGTATATTGCCCAGCGACGTAGTATATTGCCCAGCCACGTAGTATATTGCCCAGTGACGTAGTATATTGCCCAGTCACGTAGTATATTGCCCAGTCACGTAGTATATTGCCCAGTCACATAGTATATTGCCCAGTGATGTATATTGCCCAGTGACGTAGTATATTGCCCAGTCACGTATATTGCTCAGTGACGTAGTATATTGCCCAGCCACGTAGTATATTGCCCAGCCACGTAGTATATTGCCCAGTCACGTGGTATATTGCCCAGTCACGTAGTATATTGCCCAGTCACGTAGTATATTGCCTAGTGACGTAGTATATTTCCCAGCCACGTAGTATAATGCCCAGCCACGTAGTATATTGCCCAGTCACGTAGTATATTGCCCAGTGACGTAGTATATTGCCCAGCCACATAGTATATTGCCCAGCCACGTAGTGTATTGCACAGGGACATAGTATACAGCACAGAGCCATGTAGTATATTGCCCAGTCACGTAGTATATTGGCCAGTCACATAGTATATTGCCCAACCACGTAGTATATTGCCGAGCCACGTATGTAACAGGTTAAAAAAGACTTAAAATAAAAAATAAACATATACTCACCTTCCGAAGGCTCCTTGTAGTCCTGTCGCCTGTGTGCGGTGCACCCGGCAGCTTCCGGTCCCAGGGTTGGTATGAGCACAGGACCTGTGATGACGTCGCAGTCACATGACAGTGACATCATGGCAGGCCCTTCTCGCATAGCATCCTTGGCACCGGAACCTGCCGCTTGCACTGCCGAGGACAGGGCGCGACATCGGAGGGTGAGAATAACGTTTTTTTATTATTATTATTTGTAACATTAGATGTTTTTACTGTTGATGCTGCGTCACACAGGGTTAATAGCTGTGTTAATGGAGTGCTTTACACTGCGGTCCATTAACACTAGCATTAACCCTGTGTGAGAGCTGAGTGGAGGGGAGTATGGAGCGGGCACTGACTGCGGGGAGGAAGGAGCGGCCATTTTGCCGGTGGACTGTGCCCGTCGCTGATTGGTTCTGGCAATGGTCGTGGGCATTTTGCCATGACAAATCAGCGACTTGGATTTCCATGACAGAGGCCGCGACCAATGAATATCCGTGACAGACAGACAGACAGAAGGACAGACAGAAGTGACCCTTAGACAATTATATAGTAGATAGAAGGGAATGTGGGGCCTATTATACTGTTTTCAGGACTATGTGGGGCCCCTTATACTGTATGGAAGGCTATGTAGGGTTTGTTATACTCTATAGAAGACCAATATCGAAGTGAACATAAACAATAATAACCGAAAAAGTATATAAAAGATATAATTTTATTGAAAATAAAAATCACAAAAAAGGAAAAAACAACCAATGATACTACAACATGTAACAAAGAATATTTTGAATAAGGAGACCAGATCCATATAATATATAAAGATACTAAAAAAGTGTATGCTAAAACATATAACCCTCCAGAGTGCAACAAAATGAGACAAAGTAGATGACCCCAAAAAAATAAGTCATCCATCTCAATAAAGTGCATATGCATCTATCATAAATAGTCTAACCTAGACAAAATAAGTGCATAAAGCTCTGAAAAAATACTAGTACCAGTGTGGAGATGATCTGTGACCCTCAAGGACTCCGACTCCAACGTACGTTTCGCCAAAGTGGCTTTTTTCAAGGACCCTCAAGGACTCCTTGAAAAAGCCACTTTGGCGAAACGTACGTTGGAGTCGGAGTCCTTGAGGGTCACAGATCATCTCCACACTGGTACTAGTATTTTTTCAGAGCTTTATGCACTTATTTTGTCTAGGTTAGACTATTTATGATAGATGCATATGCACTTTATTGAGATGGATGACTTATTTTTTTGGGTCATCTACTTTGTCTCATTTTGTTGCACTCTGGAGGGTTATATGTTTTAGCATACACTTTTTTAGTATCTTTATATATTATATGGATCTGGTCTCCTTATTCAAAATATTCTTTGTTACATGTTGTAGTATCATTGGTTGTTTTTTCCTTTTTTGTGATTTTTATTTTCAATAAAATTATATCTTTTATATACTTTTTTGGTTATTATTGTTTATGTTCACTTCGATATTGGTCTTACATTTGCTGGTGGACATTAATTCACTAGGGTGAATTGTGTTGTTTATTTATACTCTATAGAAGGCAATGTGGGGCTTATTATACTCTATAGAAGGCAATGTGGGGCTTATTATACTCTATAGAAGGCAATGTGAGGCTTATTATACTCTATAGAAGGCAATGTGGGGCTTATTATACTCTATAGAAGGGAATGTGGGGCCTATTATACTGTTTTCAGGACGATGTGAGGCCCCTTATACTGTATGGGAGGCTATGTGGGGTTTGTTATACTCTATAGAAGGCAATATGGGGTCTATTATACTCTATAGAAGGCAATGTGGGGCTTATTATACTTTATAGAAGGCAATGTGAGGCGTATACTCTATAGAAGGGCATGTGGGGCCTATTATACTTTTTTCAGGACTATGTGGGGCCCCTTATACTGTATGGAAGGCTATGTGAGTCCCCTTATACTGTATGGAAGGCTATGTGGGTTTTGTTATACTCTATACAAGGCAATGTGAGACTTATTATACTCTATAGAAGGCAATGTGGGGTCTATTATACTTTATAAAATGCAATGTGGGGCTTATACTCTATAGAAGGCAATGTGGGGCTTATTATACTCTATAGAAGGCAATGTGGGGCTTATTAAACTCTATAGAAGAGAATGTGGGGCCTATTATACTGTTTTCAGGACGATGTGAGGCCCCTTATACTGTATGGAAGGCTATGTGGGGTTTGTTATACTCTATAGAAGGCAATATGGGGTCTATTATACTCTATAGAAGGCAATGTGGGGCTTATTATTCTCTATAGAAGGCAATGTGAGGCTTATACTCTATAGAAGGGCATGTGGGGCCTATTATACTTTTTTCAGGACTATGTGGGGCCCCTTATACTGTATGGAAGGCTATGTGGGTCCCCTTATACTGTATGGAAGGCTATGTGGGTTTTGTTATACTCTATACAAGGCAATGTGAGACTTATTATACTCTATACAAGGCAATGTGGGGTCTATTATACTTTATAAAATGCAATGTGGGGCTTATTGTCATGATCCCAATGGCAGGGGATCACAAAAGGACAAGCACAAAAACAAAACAAGCTCTAGGGTGATGGAACCTTAGCTGACCGCGATCCTGAACCTAAACACACAACTAGCAGTAGCCGGGGAACGTGCCTACGATGATTCCTAGACGTCTCGCGCCAGCCGAAGGATTAACTTCCCCTATTAGAAGAAACACAGACCTCACTTGCCTCCAGAGAAACACCCCACAGAAATAGCAGCCCCCCACATGTAATAACGGTGAAATGAGAGGAAAGCACATACGTAGTTATGAAAATAGAATCAGCAAAAATGAGGCCCGCTAAAGCTAGATAGCAGAGGATACAAAAGTGAACTGCGCGGTCAGCGAAAAACCCTTCAAAAAACCATCCTGAAATTACTTGAACTCATGTGCCAACTCATGGAACATGAGGAGTAATTTCAGCCCACTAGAGCAACCAGCAGCAAGGAATCACATATCTGCAAGCTGGACTAAGACAAAAATAAAGCAAAACGTGGAACAGGAAAATCAAAACTTAGCTAGTCCTGAAGATAACAGACGCAGGGAGCAGAGGTAAAAGGACACGCTGATTACATTGATAGCCGGCGAGGAAATGACAAAAAAGCCAGGTTAAATAGGAAACTCCCATAACCTGATGGAACAGGTGGACACCAGAGACCGCAGAGAACACAAGTCACCCAGTACCATCAGTAACCACCAGAGGGAGCCCAAAAACAGAACTCACAACAGTACCCCCCCCCCTTGAGGAGGGGTCACCGAACCCTCACGAGAACCACCAGGGCGACCAGGATGAGCTCTATGAAAAGCACGGACCAAATCGGCAGCATGAACATCAGAGGCAATCACCCAAGAATTATCCTCCTGACCATAACCCTTCCACTTGACCAAATACTGGAGTTTCCGTCTGGAAACACGAGAATCCAAGATCTTCTCCACAACATACTCCAATTCACCCTCCACCAGCACCGGAGCAGGAGGCTCAAGCGAAGGAACAACAGGTACCTCATACTTCCGCAACAACGACCGATGGAACACATTATGAATAGCAAACGATGCCGGGAGATCCAAACGAAACGACACAGGGTTAAGAATTTCCAAGATCCTATAGGGACCGATGAACCGAGGCTTGAACTTAGGAGAAGAGACCTTCATAGGAACAAAACGAGAAGACAACCACACCAAGTCCCCAACAAGAAGTCGAGGACCCACGCGGCGACGGCGATTAGCAAACTGCTGAGCCCTCTCCTGGGACAACTTTAAATTGTCCACCACAAGACTCCAAATCTGATGCAACCTATCCACCACCATGTCCACTCCAGGACAATCAGAAGGCTCCACCTGACCAGAGGAAAAACGAGGATGAAACCCCGAATTACAAAAGAAAGGAGAAACCAAGGTAGCAGAACTAGCCCGATTATTAAGGGCAAACTCGGCAAGCGGCAAAAAGGAAACCCAGTCATCTTGATCAGCAGAAACAAGACACCTTAAATAAGTTTCTAAAGTTTGATTAGTTCGTTCCGTCTGGCCATTCGTCTGAGGATGGAATGCAGACGAAAAGGACAAATCAATGCCCATCTTAGCACAGAACGTCCGCCAAAATCTAGACACAAACTGGGATCCCCTGTCAGAAACGATGTTCTCCGGAATGCCATGCAAACGGACCACGTTTTGAAAAAACAGAGGGACCAACTCAGAGGAGGAAGTTAACTTAGGCAAGGGTACCAGATGAACCATCTTAGAAAAGCGGTCACACACAACCCATATGACGGACATTTTTTGAGAGACAGGGAGATCCGAAATAAAGTCCATGGAAATGTGCGTCCAAGGCCTCTTCGGGATAGGCAAAGGTGACAACAATCCACTGGCCCGAGAACAGCAAGGCTTAGCCCGAGCGCAAACTCCACAAGACTGCACGAAAGAACGCACATCCCTCGACAAGGAAGGCCACCAAAAAGACCTGGCCACCAAGTCTCTAGTACCAAATATTCCAGGATGACCTGCCAACACAGAAGAATGGACCTCGGAGATGACTCTACTGGTCCAATTATCCGGAACAAACAGTCTTTCCGGCGGATAACGATCAGGTTTATCCGCCTGAAACTCCTGCAAAGCACGTCGCAAGTCTGGGGAGACAGCCGACAAAATCACCCCATCCCTAAGGATACCAGTGGGCTCAGAATTTCCAGGGGAGTCAGGCACAAAACTCCTAGAAAGAGCATCCGCCTTCACATTCTTTGAACCTGGCAGGTATGAAACCACAAAATTGAAACGGGAGAAAAACAGTGACCAACGAGCCTGTCTAGGATTCAGACGCTTGGCAGACTCAAGGTACATCAGATTTTTGTGATCAGTCAAGACCAGCACACGATGTCTAGCACCCTCAAGCCAATGACGCCACTCCTCAAATGCCCACTTCATGGCCAAAAGCTCCCGATTACCAACATCATAATTCCGTTCAGCGGGCGAAAATTTTCTAGAAAAGAACGCACATGGCTTCATCACTGAGCCATCGGAGCTTCTCTGTGACAAAACCGCCCCCGCTCCGATCTCGGAAGCATCAACCTCAATCTGAAAAGGAAGCGACGTATCTGGCTGACGCAACACAGGAGCAGAAGAAAACCGGCGCTTAAGTTCCTGAAAGGCCTCCACAGCCGCAGGAGACCAATCAGTAACATCAGCACCCTTCTTAGTCAAATCCGTCAAAGGCTTAACAACACTAGAAAAATTAGTTATGAAGCGACGATAAAAATTAGCAAAGCCCAAGAACTTCTGTAGACTCTTAAGAGATGTAGGCTGCGTCCAGTCACAAATAGCCTGAACCTTGACGGGATCCATCTCAATAGTAGAAGGGGAAAAAATATACCCCAAAAAAGAAATCTTCTGGACTCCAAAGAGACATTTAGAACCCTTTACAAACAAAGAATTGGCCCGCAGGACCTGAAACACCTTCCTGACCTGCTGAACATGAGACTCCCAGTCATCAGAAAAAAACAAAACATCATCCAAATACACGATAATAAATTTATCCAGATATTCACGGAAAATATCGTGCATAAAAGACTGGAAGACACAAGGAGCATTAGAAAGTCCAAAAGGCATCACCAAATACTCGAAATGGCCCTCAGGCGTATTAAATGCGGTTTTCCACTCATCACCCTGCCTTATCCGCACAAGATTATACGCACCCCGAAGATCAATCTTAGTGAACCATTTAGCCCCCTTAATGCGAGCGAACAAATCAGTCAACAATGGCAAAGGATACTGATATTTGACTGTAATCTTATTCAAAAGACGATAATCTATGCAAGGCCTCAAGGAACCATCTTTTTTGGCCACGAAAAAAAAACCTGCTCCCAAAGGGGACGAAGATGGACGGATATGTCCCTTTTCCAAGGACTCCTTAACATAATTCCGCATAGCAGTATGCTCTGGCACTGACAGATTGAACAAACGACCTTTAGGGAATTTACTGCCAGGAATCAAATCTATAGCACAATCGCAATCCCTGTGAGGAGGAAGCGAACTGAGCTTAGGCTCCTCAAAAACCTCCCGATAATCAGACAAAAATACCGGAACCTCAGAAGGAGTAGATGAAGCGATAGAAATCGGAGATGCATCATCATGAACCCCCTGACATCCCCAGCTTAACACAGACATTGTTTTCCAGTCCAGGACTGGGTTATGAGTTTGTAACCATGGCAGACCAAGCACTAAGACATCATGTAAATTATACAGTACCAGGAAGCGAATCACCTCCTGATGAACGGGAGTCATACGCATGGTCACGTGTGTCCAGTACTGAGGTTTATTCATAGCCAAAGGTGTAGAGTCAATTCCTTTCAAAGGAATAGGAACTTCCAGAGGTTCCAGACTAAACCCACAGCGATTGGCAAATGACCAATCCATAAGACTCAGGGCAGCGCCTGAATCCACATAGGCATCGACGGAAATGGATGATAATGAACAAATCAGAGTCACAGACAGAATGAACTTAGACTGTAAAGTACCAATGGCAACAGACTTATCAACCTTTTTTGTGCATTTAGAGCATGCTGATATAACATGAGCTGAATCACCACAATAAAAACACAATCCATTTTTCCGCCTATAATTTTGCCGTTCACTTCTGGACTGAATTCTATCACATTGCATTATCTCAGGTGCCTGTTCAGAAGACACCGCCAAATGGTGCACAGGTTTGCGCTCCCGTAAACGCCGATCAATCTGAATAGCCATAGTCATGGACTCATTCAGACCTGTAGGCGCCGGGAACCCCACCATAACATCTTTAATGGCCTCAGAAAGGCCATCTCTGAATTTTGCAGCCAGAGCGCACTTATTCCACTGAGTAAGCACCGACCATTTCCGAAATTTCTGACAATATATTTCTGCTTCATCTTGCCCCTGAGAGAGAGCCAATAAAGCTTTTTCAGCCTGAATCTCTAGGTTAGGTTCCTCATAGAGCAAACCCAATGCCAGAAAAAACGCATCCACATTGAGCAACGCAGGATCCCCTGGTGCCAATGCAAATGCCCAATTCTGAGGGTCACCCCGCAGGAAAGATATAACAATCTTGACCTGCTGAGCAGGGTCTCCAGAGGAGCGAGATTTCAAGGAAAGAAACAACTTGCAATTGTTCCTAAAATTCAGAAAACTAGATCTATCTCCAGAAAAAAACTCTGGGATAGGAATTCTAGGTTCAGACATAGGCGTATGTACAACAAAATCTTGTATATTTTGAACCTTAGCAGCAAGATTATTCAGGCTGGAAGCCAAACTCTGAACGTCCATGATAAACAGCTGAGGTCAGAGCCATTCAAGGATTAAGAGGAGGAAAGAAGCAGCCAAGCTGCAATTAAGGCTAGGCAGCAAACACTGAGGAGGGGGAAAAAAAAAAAAAAAAAAAAAAAACTTCCTCAGACTACTTTTCCTCCTACTTCAGCCAAAACGATTACCAATTTTTTTAGGCCGGCTATACTGTCATGATCCCAATGGCAGGGGATCACAAAAGGACAAGCACAAAAACAAAACAAGCTCTAGGGTGATGGAACCTGAGCTGACCGCGATCCTGAACCTAAACACACAACTAGCAGTAGCCGGGGAACGTGCCTACGATGATTCCTAGACGTCTCGCGCCAGCCGAAGGATTAACTTCCCCTATTAGAAGAAACACAGACCTCACTTGCCTCCAGAGAAACACCCCACAGAAATAGCAGCCCCCCACATGTAATAATGGTGAAATGAGAGGAAAGCACATACGTAGTTATGAAAATAGAATCAGCAAAAATGAGGCCCGCTAAAGCTAGATAGCAGAGGATACAAAAGTGAACTGCGCGGTCAGCGAAAAACCCTTCAAAAAACCATCCTGAAATTACTTGAACTCATGTGCCAACTCATGGAACATGAGGAGTAATTTCAGCCCACTAGAGCAACCAGCAGCAAGGAATCACATATCTGCAAGCTGGACTAAGACAAAAATAAAGCAAAACGTGGAACAGGAAAATCAAAACTTAGCTAGTCCTGAAGATAACAGACGCAGGGAGCAGAGGTAAAAGGACACGCTGATTACATTGATAGCCGGCGAGGAAATGACAAAAAAGCCAGGTTAAATAGGAAACTCCCATAACCTGATGGAACAGGTGGACACCAGAGACCGCAGAGAACACAAGTCACCCAGTACCATCAGTAACCACCAGAGGGAGCCCAAAAACAGAACTCACAACAGCTTATACTCTATAGAAGGCAATGTGGGGCTCATTATACTCTATAGAAGGGAATGTGGGGACTATTATACTGTTTTCAGGACTATGTGGGGCCCCTTATACTGTATGGAAGGCTATGTGGGGCCCTTTATATTATATATAGAGCTATGTGGGAGGTCATTGTAATATTTGGAGGTTTATGTGGGGGTCATTATACAATATGAAAGGCTATGTGGGGGTCATTATACTATTTGTAGCTCTATATAGGGGTCATTTTACTGTATGAAAGGCAATGTGTGGCCCAGTATACTGTGCGGAAGGCAATATGGGGATCTTTATATCATATGGAAGGTTATGTGGGGCTCTTTATTCTATTTGGAGGGCTATGTGGGGGCCATTATAATATTTAGAGTGATATGTGAGTTGTGAGCCTGCCAAATATTATTAATATATATATTTATATTTTTTTGGGAGGAGGGGGATCCAATTAGAACTTCTGGTATGGCGCCCCATGATTTCTGTGTATGACCCTGCCTAGGAAGTAGAAAAATTATGCACAACCGCCCCACCTTATAAGGTACAGGACAGGAGAACATATCAGATTGTTAATGACCCTGTTCTTTAAAACTGATGACCTATCTTGCCATGAATATTATGTTAGGTGGGTGTAACTCAGTGCCCCTGTAGAGCGTTGGTGCGATTTGGATGTGTCATTCCGGTAAATTGCTTATTGCTTATGCGTCCCACACAAAGTCAATGTATCGTTAGTGGCCATTCTGGTGGCTTTGTCATATACAGGTGAATGGGATGTAAGGTGCACAGGGTGATGGTCATGGACGAGGGGCTGCTGTGTTCCCACACCCTGGAACCCTACAATTAATAAGTGTCCCATGTGCTATACATGTGGTGCAGAATGCTCTAGTTTCAGCCGCAGTCCTCCTCTGTCTCCAGGCTCCTGGATCCAGGAACATCAGCACACAAATCAGGGGATGCCCACTTCTTAACAAACAGTTCAACTTTACTTAGCATCTTGAGGTCATTTGCAGTTACAGCACAGTACATTTCCACGTTCTCGATTTCTTCTGCTTGAGCTATCCTTTTTCTCACTGGTATCTATGACCATGGGGATACTTTGTACGGCTTCACAGTTTCTATGGGTCCTGTCCTGTCTCCCTAATCGTTTTCTTGCCCGGCTTCCACTTGTTGGAAGGGAATAAGGCATGCTTCCACTTGTTGGAAGGGAATAAGGCATGCTTCCACTTGTTGGAAGGGAATAAGGCATGCTTCCCAGTGCCTAGTTAGGGCCGTAGGTCCCGAACATTGCAGGAATGTCCGCTGAAGACGGATTCCGACGTTCTCATACTGAAAAATATTCCGTACTTCTCTGCCCTCCATCCCTCTGGCCTTGAACTTCTGCTATTACTTTATCTCAGATTTAATGTCCAACTCTCATCTGTCTCAGTAAAACCAGTAAGTGTTCCCTTATTAACTGACCCTGTCCCCTCCACTGGCTGGGGCTGACCCCAACTATATTAACTGTATACTTACCTGCAAACACACTTCCTATATCTAATATGTCCACAACTGAATCTTTCCTAATTTAAACTCTGAGCCCTATCCTATGCCTGATTCTCGAAACTTAATCTTGTACTTCCCTCGATATGCTACACATAAATAGATACATTAATCACAATACATTACATTTACTGAGTACATTAGTGCCTATGAAACTCTATGCAGTTCCACATTTTAATACAATTACAAAAATACAATAAAATCACACACTTTGCATAAACACTGTTTTGAGAGGCATATGACTGCCCCTGTCACACCCTAAGGGTATGTGTCCACGTTCAGGATTGCATCAGGATTTGGTCAGGATTTTTCATCAGTATTTGTAAGCCAATACCAGGAGTGGAACAATTAGCAGAAAAGTATAATAGAAACATATGCACAATTTCTGTATTTATCATCCACTCCTGGTTTTGGCTTACAAAAACTGATGGAAAATCCTGACCAAATCCTGATGCAATCCTGAACGTGGACACATACCCTTAGAGGGACACAACTGCCAATGCCAAGAGCAGACACTTCTAAACTTGCTGTGCAGTACAGAACAGCCACAGCCGCTTACAACAGTAGATTAAAGGGGATCTCCGGTGACTCGTTATCACTTACCTAGGGAATAGGTGATAATTAGTGGTACAGCCTCTGAGACTGTCACTGATTGGCTGATCGGATAACTTTTATTTAGTTGGCATGGCAGTGAGCGTGCTGGACTGCCGCTCCATTCTAATTAATGTGTTTGGCTTTTCCAGCAGCCCTATAAAAATGAAAGTATCGGATCTTGGGGAAAAAGTCTCCCCCTAAGTTCTGCTGATTGGTGCGTGTCTCAGCAGTCAGACCCCCTCAGATCAGTCATTTATCTCCTCTTCTACGTCTCAGGGATAACATTTTCACTGGACAATCTGCTAGGGTGCAAAATAACGTTGAGCTATATCGGTGACACAATATATCATTACATCAGGCCTCCTGATGAGCCTAAGCAGGCGAAACGCGTTGAGGCGCTAAGTTCTTAAGGGCAGACGGTGTAGGATGTTCTTTGAAACGCAGATGAGTATCAATGGTCTCCACTTTTTGAGGGGATATCATACCGGATACTTACCGTATATACTCGAGTATAAGCCGAGATTTTCAGCCCAAATTTTTGGGCTGAAAGTGCCCCCCTCGGCTTATACTCGAGTCACGGTAGCGGTGGGGTCGGCGGGTGAGGGGGTGAGGGCGCTGGGGTATACTTACCTAGTCCCAGCGATCCTCGCGCTGTCCCTGCCGTCCCACGGGCTTCGGCGCTGCAGTTTCTTCCTCTCTTCAGCGGTCACGTGGGACCGCTCATTACAGAAATGAATAAGCGGCTCCACCTCCCATAGGGGCGGAGCCGCTTATTCATTTCTCTAATCAGCGGTGCCGGTGACCGCTGATAGAGAAAGAAGCTGCGGCACCGAAGACAGGAGGGGACAGCGCGAGGATCGCCAGGACTAGGTAAGTATAGCATATTCACCTGTCCTCGTTCCAGCCGCCGGGCGCCGCTCCATCTTCCCGGCCGGCGCCTCCATCTTCCCGGCGTCTCTGCTCTCTGACTGTTCAGGCAGAGGGCGCGATGACGCATACAGTGTGCGCGGCGCCCTCTGCCTGATCAGTCAGAGCAGAGACGCCGGGAAGATGGAGGCGCCGGAACGAGACGCCGGGAGCTGCAATCAAGGGAGGTGAGTATGTGTTTTTTTTTCTTTATTGCGGCAGCGGCGGCACAAATTTATGTGGAACATCTATGGGGCACAGTGAACGGTGCAGAGCACCGTATATGGCACAGCACAGCTATGTATGGGGCACAATGAACGGTGCAGAGCACCGTATATGGCACAGCACAGCTATGGGGCACAATGAACGGTGCAGGGCACCGTATATGGCACAGCACAGCTATGGGGCACAGTGAACGGTGCAGAGCACCGTATATGGCACATCTATGGGGCACAGTGAACGGTGCAGAGCACCGTATATGGCACAGCACAGCTATGTATGGGGCACAATGAACGGTGCAGAGCACCGTATATGGCACAGCACAGCTATGGGGCACAGTGAACGGTGCAGAGCACCGTATATGGCACAGCACAGCTATGGGGCACAGTGAACGGTGCAGAGCACCGTATATGGCACAGCTATGGGGCACAGTGAACGGTGCAGAGCACCGTATATGGCACAGCTAGGGGGCACAATGAACGGTGCAGAGCACTATATGGTTCACACCTATGGGGAAATATGAACGGTGCAGAGCACTATATGGCACAGCTATGGGGAAATAATGATCTATTTTTATTTTTGAAATTCACCGGTAAATGCTGCATTTCCACCCTAGGCTTATACTCGAGTCAATAAGTTTTCCCAGTTTTTTGTGGCAAAATTAGGGGGGTCGGCTTATACTCGGGTCGGCTTATACTCGAGTATATACGGTATGTACATGGGGCATTTGATGTACCTGTCGAAAAGAAAGCCAGTATTGATATAGAGCACTAGTATTTGGGTGGTAATGTGCATCAATGGCTTTTATCCTGATGGTGTCAGATGTTAAGCAAGTGAATACCTGGTATACGTGTGTACATATCATAAGGCCAGAGTGTGCCGTATGCTAAACAAGGCCTATGATTATTAAGGTCTAAGTAAACCTCTTTGGGTATATATAAATCTGTTATATGGTGGAGATGGATATGTAATATCAGCCACCTGATTGGTTATCAGCATCTGCTCATATCTGCTATATTATACACCTGTCCTGCCCTGTTTGTGTTCATACTGTTTTTATGCTTTTTGGGTTCTAGTTATCCCCTTAGGATAGTACTTGCCTGTCTAGCAATAGAGGTCCTGTAGCCTGCGGGTAGAAGGGTTCACTAGCAGCTGCAGGGTATAATAGGGCCCTCAGGGTCAGTCATCGTGGAGCGGGGGCGCCAATACGCTCCCCCCTAGGGTGCCAACCTCCGCTGACAGGTAGGGTGTATCTAGGATCCTAGTTAGGGATTTCTAGTGGAATCCCATAGTTTTTACTGGGTTGAACACTGTGTTTTGTGGTTTTAGTTTTGTCACTCTTGGTGGCATTGTATGCCTTGGTTTTAATAATAAAGATTATTTGGGTATTTACATGATTTTCCTCTGCAAAATAAAGTTGGTCAAAAAGATTAGCAGGACCTTAAGGTACCGTCACACTGAGCGACGCTGCAGCGATACCGACAACGATCCGGATCGCTGCAGCGTCGCTGTTTGGTCGCTGGAGAGCTGTCACACAGACAGCTCTCCAGCGACCAACGATCCCGAGGTCCCCGGTAACCAGGGTAAACATCGGGTTACTAAGTGCAGGGCCGCGCTTAGTAACCCGATGTTTACCCTGGTTACCAGCGTAAAAGTTAAAAAAAAAAAAACACTTCATACTTACCTTCCGCTGTCTGTCCCTCGGCGCTCTGCTTCTCTGCCCTGTGTAAGCACAGCGGCCGGAAAGCAGAGCGGTGACGTCACCCTGGTTACCAGTGAAGACATCGCTGGATCGGCGTCACACACGCCGATTCAGCGATGTCAGCAGGAAGTCCAGCGACGAAACAAAGTGCTGGACTTTCTGCAGCGACCAACGATGGCACAGCAGGATCCTGATCACTGCTGCGTGTCAAACTGAACGATATCGCTAGCCAGGACGCTGCAATGTCACGGATCACTAGCGATATCGTTCAGTGTGAAGGTACCTTTAGTCCGTGGGCACAAGACCTGACCCCGTGAGGCTCTATCACACCAGTTTTGCCAGAAACCCAGGCTCTTCATTCAATTAAGTCATTGTTGCAGCTCACAGGGCTGGCTAATCAATTTCACTGTAACTAATTAGGAGAACTATACTACATTTCTAATTGGAGATATTTGCTAATATTACTACACCTACTACATACTGGGATAGGATCTTAGAGATGGAAATACAGCTTTAATTACATAGTTTTCATCTCGATTATATATAACACCCTCCTTGTTACATGGATCTGATAAAGGGGGTGTACATGATATCAGGGTCCTGACTGCAGGGGGCAGCGTTGTAGCAGATCCACCGTCCCCCACTGTGCTGGATCCAGTGTATTCAGTCCAGGCATTTCCTTGGCTTTGCACTGAGGATGGAATTATTATCGAGGCCTCAGAAGCTGCCGCAGGTTCTCTCCCCCGAGAAATACGGAGGAAATCCTGACCCCATGATGTGTTGGGGCCGTGAGGCCTGGAGTGTGGGGGGCACTGCTGTATGCGCCCACCAGACATAGGGGGCAGTATAATAATGACTACATGGCCGAGCAATGGAGTAAAGACAACACAAAGGTATAGGGGTAAAAAGAAGATTTTATTTATAGATGAGGTTATAATATATTGTATATATTGTATATGTGTAAATTATTCATCTATCAGACTAAACCTATCTATGGGCCGTGTTGATCCAGAGGAAGGCGAAACCCCCTGTGATGAACCGGCCAATTATCCTCATATCAGGGGGGAAAATTCCTTCCTGACCCCAAATATGGCGATCAGAATAAATCCCAGGATCAAGGGCTCATAGCTAATGTGTGTACGTAAGTTTAATTTAAAAAATATAGATTATTTAAAATTATTTTGGACTAATTTACGTTTATATTTTTGTCAACTAAATTATTGTAAATCAAAAATATTATATTATCTTACATATATATTTTTTATTATAAACATAAGAAACTACTTAGTTATTCTATTTTACTAAACCTATCTATGGGCCGTGTTGATCCAGAGGAAGGCGAAAACCCCCTGTGAGGAATCGGCCAATTATCCTCATATCAGGGGGGAAAATTCCTTCCTGACCCCAAATATGGCGATCAGAATAAATCTCAGGATCAAAGGCCGATACCTAATCTGTGTAATGTATCTGAGCTGTGTAATGTAACTGTCATGAGAAAAAAATAAAAACATTTTATTTACATATACTAATTATCATTTATATTTTTGGGAACTAATTTTTTATAACTTTTTTTATGCTACTAGTGTGTGATTCTACTTATTAATCTTAAAACTAAACCTATTTAAGGCCGTATAGATCCAGAGGAAGGCGAAAACCCCCTATGAGGAATGGGCCAATTGTCCTCATATCAGGGGAAAAATTCCTTCCTGACCCCAATATGGTGATCAGATGAAATCCCAGGATCAGAAGCCGATCTATGTCCTACATCTATGTGCTGATATGCACTGTGCTATGTGTGTGCCTGTACTGATGATGTAGTGTGGGGACCTGCACTGACCATGTAGTGTGGGTGATGGGTGATGGGTGCGATACTTACCAGGCCTGTGCTAAGGTGAGTTCAGGGATAATGGCCGCTCCTTACATGCTGCTGCCCGGCGGCCCCAGGACTGAAAGGTGCGACTATTGTTCCTGAACTCACCAGATGGAAACTTAGCACAGGCCGCTCCTGGGGTAGAAGATCTTCGGGCTGGAGGGATGTTAGATGCCAGCCCAGGAGGTCAAGGGTCTGGGGCAGCAATGGCAGTGGTCCAGCATGAAGATGGTATAGAGAGATGATGTTGAAGGGCAGCCGAGGTGACGTACAGCAGCAGAGACATGCGGCACGGGTCAGGAGGCATGAAGATCTGGGCAGTTGGCACGGGCTCATCCTGAAAGACATAAGAGGAAGACAGGAAATCTTCTATCTACCGGATCTTCTGTTACATTAGGGGAATGGTCTTTATAATGAACCATTCCGCTATATAACATCAGATACAATGTACTGATATATAGGTGTCCTGTGTGTACATCGGTCACTCACCAGATGGTCGTGGATCCTTTCACAGTCCAGATCTTTTCATCCACCTAAGAAAAATAGAAACACAAAGTCATTGTTAGAAAAAGTGAAAAAAGGCAAGATGGATGATGATGATTATCACAATGGGAGAACAGCACCTGATGAGTGTTATCCCCAGAGGAGAAGATACTTACCGGGCCCAGCTTGGTGACACGTACGTAAATCCGACCACGGGGTGAAGGACTGTGTGCTCCGGCCACTGCAGATGGTGGTTCTCCAGAACTGGCCTGAATGGTGTAAATGGTGGCTCTACTCTCCTTTCCTCCAGATCCTCCCAGCCGATGGTGGTAAAGAATGGATGCTCTCGGATGTTCCCGCTCACACCCAGGCGTCTCTGAGGGTCTTTGCGCAGCAGCTTCTTGATGAGATGTTTCGCGTCAGCATCAAGCCAAGTTGGAAATTTTGGCTTCTCGTTGATGATGGCTTTGAAAGCCATTTGCTTGACGGGGCCGTTGTAAAATGGGGATCGTCCTGCTGCCATCCTGGACACCACAATCCCCAGGCTCCACCAGTCCACTGCTGCGCCATACCGTTTTCTACGATGCACCTCAGGGGCCATGTAATGGAAAGTGCCCGTCACTCCAGAGATGTTTTTGGAGGAGGAGACGCCATCTTGGGCAAGCCCAAGGTCGATGATACGGATGTGGCCATCTGCATCCAACATGATGTTATCCGGCTTTATGTCTCTGCAATGAAAGAAGAAAACAAAATAAGAAATCTGTCCAGTGATACAAGAGATGGAAAATGGGTCACTACACGATATGGTAGAATAGGCGGCAGGACACCAGGGAAGCCGGGGGCCATATCTACAGCATGTAAAAGGGTCAGAGAGAAGGAGGAAAGTTCTGCTTACCGGTGGACGATCTTGTGTCCGTGGAGGAACTGGAGGCCACTTACCATCTCTGCTGTGTAGAATCTGATGGAGAGAACAGAGTGCAGAATCAATGTCCTGAAATCCTTCTCGGCAATCCCCAAATACCATGGCACCCCACCTCCTGCATCCAGCACCCTAAATATCTGCCCTACCAGTGCTCCCCTAGCTGCACTCTGACCTCAGGTTTTTTCCCTTTAGTTCTCTTTTAAGTAAATTTTCCCCTTTCTCACCTCACATTGCCGATGTTCAGGCAGCCGCACATCCTGATCAAATCCTCCAGGCTGCCACCGGACAGGTACTCCGTGATGAAATACGCCCTGTGCTGAGACTGGTGTGTGGCATAGAGGTGGCACAGGAATGGGCAGTGTCTGGCCGCCAGGAGTATCCGCCGCTCTCTCATGATGGTGTCCTCATTGTCCCTTTTGCTGATCATTTTGACGGCCACGTTGATGTTACTGCCGGGGACAGATGCCAGGACCACCTGAAAAACACAAATGGAGAATACTTAGAAGGTCTCTGCAGGGGTGGAAGGATCTGGATTTTATAGTCCACAAGGTGCATGAGAAAACAGTGATCGCTCAGTCTGCTGGTGACCAGGACCATGTAGAGGAGCAGAGCTATCTATCAGCACAATGCACTGCCTGCTCCATGGATGGGCTATGGAGAGGTCTTAATGAACAGTCATCATTTTTATCTGATAAGTCAATAATACACATGAAAATAAGCAATTTTTGTAATACATTTTTTTAAGAGAAATCTGCTTTTTTCTTTGCCAGGACTGATTTTCAGTTTTAAAAATTCTCTTATTTCCTGGTAAAAATCTACATTCAGTGAAGACAGATTGTTACATTACTGAGAAGAGATGACAGTTGGTGCCAATAATATTGTATGTAAGAGGGATGGGGGAGGGAGGAGTTTTGCATTTAGCCCCTCCCCTCTACATAGAGTACTATCTGCACCAACTGTCATTCTTTGAGTTGGCATTAGTATGGTCCAAATATCATTGATTATCTAGATTTAATAAAAACACAGAGACAAATGTATATACAATATGGCAGCCTGATAGGAGCCAATATTGACAATGACATGTAAAACATCAATGTCCCCTGCCCCCTACAGCTGTGACCCCGGAGATGAACCCTCCAGTATAGAATGATACCAGGTTATAGCAGCACTAGCCCTAACTATGGTGATGTCTTTTACCTCATTTCACAGAAAAACACTACAATGAGCCAAAACAAAGCAAGACATGGCTGATAACAGTGAACAATGCATGGGGATATTACACAGATATTAGCTTTCAAATAAATACAAAAATATGTAGGCCTTACTTTGCCAAATGCGCCTCTACCTAGGACCTGGTGGATGTTGAAGCGGCTGATGTTAAGCCTGGCATAGGGGCCGGATGATCCAGGGTCTCCGCTGCATCCAGGTGTTGGCTCCTCCAATCCGTTGTCTCGTCTCCTCTTCTTCGTGATCTTCTTGAAACCGGTCACGCTGTCCTCTTCCCTCTTCCTCTTCTCCTCGCGCCTCTTCTCCTCGTGCCTCTTCTCCTCGCTCCTCCTCTCGCTCTCTTCTCCTCGTCCAGTAGTCACCATTCTCAGTAATCTCTTCCCGCCTGTAGACCTCGGTCCAATCACCTCAGCCGACAGTTGGAAAGTAAACGGCAGTTGGTCGTGTGCAGGTGACCAGAGGTCAGAGGTGACGGGACCCTCAGGTGGCTCCTGCCAGGCAGCGGCTCCTGGCCCTGCTCTGCCCTATACACTGTGATGTGGGCATCATGGGTGACAGTTTAGGGTCCAGAGGAACGGCACAGAACTTCATGGCGACTGTAGTGATGTTTTTTAAAATTTATTCTCATATACATCAGGAATAATATAAAAAAGTCATATAAAAAATAATATTAATTTTCTGGCTCTTCCCCTTACCTATGTAATCCTATATTGCAGATTTTTTTTTCATCTCATTATAAGATGACACTTTTTATATGCCGTAGTTATAGATGATTTTTCTATTGCATTATACACTGATTATTGATGATTAATTCTATTATTAAACAACTACAATGTTGTCAGTCAATGCAAAAGGTAATAAGCGTAAAATCTGAATATCTAAGAAAGTAAAAGTGATGGTTTTGTATTTTTTAGGAGAATAACAACAAGTGCAGAATTATTGGGCAACTAAATAAAAAATATATATTTTCCAACTCAATTGTTTATTTTCATCTGTTGTGTTACAACAAGAATAATAACCGAACAACTCAGTATGTGCAAAATATATTTCTGACTTTCAAAAATATCAGTGACCAATGTAGTAACATAGCCGCCATTCTATTCAATAAGAGTCATAAGATCCATCCATGGAGCCTGTCAGTTTCTTAATCTGTTGACGATCAACTTCATGGGCAGCACCAACCACAGCCGCCCAGACACTTATAAGACAGGAGTGGTTATCCTTCCTGTACATCTTCTATTTAAGATGGGCCCACAAGTTCTCAGTAGGGTTTACTTAGATCAGGTGAAGAAGGGGCCGTGTCACTATTCTATAAGGCCTTTGGTGGCACCAAGCAGTGGAGACTTCGATGGTCTGATGGAGCATTGTCCTGCAGAAGTATCATGGTTTCCTTGAAAGATGCAGGCTTTTCCTGTACCACTGCTTGTAGAAAGACTCTTCTAAAAACAGGCAATAGGTTTGGGAGTTTATTTTGAGTCCATGTTCTACACGAAAAGGTCCAACTAGCTCCTCTTTAATAAAACCAGCCCAAAACCGTGCCCACCTCCTATCTTACTGGCATCTGAGTCGAAGTGGAGGTCTGTGCCCGTTACTTATCCAGCCACGACCCATCCATCTGGTCCGTCAAGAGTCACTCATCAGTCCATAGAACCGTTGTACAATCTGTCTTCAGTTATTTCTTGACCCAATCTTGACGTTTCCCTTTCTGTGTCTTGCTCATTGTTGGTCGGGCTCAGCCTTCCTTACCTCGGCCATGTCTCTGACCAGTGATCACCTTGTACTTCTGGGCTCTGGGGAGGTTGCAGATCTGGAACATGACAGCACTGGAGGGTAATGGGGCCCAGGACGCTTCACGTTTGATCCTTAAAATCTTTTTTTCTCCACACGTATTTTGTGACCCTGTTGACTATTGGCTACACAACTTTTGCTGGTTCTGTGATTGCACCCCAATATCTTAGCAATTTCAGCAGTGCTGCTCCCTGTGTAAAACTTAATGTTTTACTTCTCAGAGTTAATTATTACCGGTAAGTCTTCTTTTAGTTCATTTTGCCTGAGGAAAACAAGCTGCCTAATAATTCTTCACACTTTGGTAAAGAGCATCGTATCCTGACCTTGGTATAGTCGAAGGCGCTCTCTGGGAATACTAATACCCCTTAATCCAACTAATTGTTGATACCCCAAGTTAACAAAAACCCACCGTTCACCCGTCCCCCATTACCAATTAATGACAGAGACATGATTTTGTTGGAATAATATAGGCCACAGCAGCCTCTTTTATTAAACATCAAACATTAACAATAAATGTAAAAACATTAACACTTCAAAAACTAGGAGAAGTCCTTGGAGCCCCCAAGAATCTGGTGATTTAATAACCCATACCGTGAACAACAACTTAACCAATGTTTTACTCCCAGCCGTTGTAACCCTGGCTCGGGAGCACCAAAAACCCCCAAGAGGGTTCACTGTTCACGGTACTAATCTGGAGATCCGACCACCCCTGCCGGAACTCCCCACCACCATTCACCAGATCCGAAACCAATTAATTCCAAAGGGGGGACCCATATGCCAATGGACCCCCCAAACCAATTTTCACCAACTCCAAGGACTCCCCCCAGCCGCCAAGGCCACAATGACCCAAACTTAAAATAACATGAAATATTCCTATAACTACCCGCTCACCCCGCGATATAACTCCCAGAGATACAGAAAATTAGGGCGGGAGGGAGGGATGCTTCCGCTAAGGTGAGCGGGAACTGATCAGCCCCCGCCCCCTACCCTCTACAATATCCCCTGCCACTAGCCCACCCTCCCCCTACTAATTAGCCTAAAGACGCCCACCCCCTCCTCTCCTAACCCCTGTCATGTAGGCCTTCACTCAGCCGCGGGGGGGAGGGGGCGGCCCGCTCCGGCCTGTCCTTGACCTTGGTATAGTCGAAGGCGCTCTCTGGGAATACTAATACCCCTTAATCCAACTAATTGTTGATACCCCAAGTTAACAAAAACCCACCGTTCACCCGTCCCCCATTACCAATTAATGACAGAGACATGATTTTGTTGGAATAATATAGGCCACAGCAGCCTCTTTTATTAAACATCAAACATTAACAATAAATGTAAAAACATTAACACTTCAAAAACTAGGAGAAGTCCTTGGAGCCCCCAAGAATCTGGTGATTTAATAACCCATACCGTGAACAACAACTTAACCAATGTTTTACTCCCAGCCGTTGTAACCCTGGCTCGGGAGCACCAAAAACCCCCAAGAGGGTTCACTGTTCACGGTACTAATCTGGAGATCCGACCACCCCTGCCGGAACTCCCCACCACCATTCACCAGATCCGAAACCAATTAATTCCAAAGGGGGGACCCATATGCCAATGGACCCCCCAAACCAATTTTCACCAACTCCAAGGACTCCCCCCAGCCGCCACAACGAAAGGCCTTTGACCACCTTAAAGGCCCGAGACCCCACCACAACGAAAAGCTATGGCCCTTTCAATGCCTTCCTGAAGACCCAGAGTCCAAAAATCCATCCCCACAGCATTCAAATGGACGCCATCAGCCAACCAATATTCCCCTTCGCTTTTTTCCAATTCGAAGTGCCTCACCGCCACGCCCCCATTTCGAGCCATGAAGGCGGACACTGCCCTATTCACTTTAATCCTGGCCTTGTCAATTTTTTCCAGAGATCTCATATGCTTCCACCTTTTCCGTGGAACAATATCAGACCAGACAATGTTCAAACCAGGGTACAATACCCATAACCTCAAGCAATCCTGCTTTATGTCCTTTACCAACTCACGAAAAGGCCGGGACCCCAAATCGTTACCCCCAACATGTAAAACCAACACATCCGGGGCTCTGTCCAAACTCACGCCGTTGTGAATTTCGCGCAACACTCGATTCCATGTCATCCCCCGAAAACCGAGCCACCGGATCACTGCCACGCCTCGATCAAAACCGAGCTGTCTGCCCTCCGTCCGCACATCGGCCCGCAACGCTCCCCAATGGACGTAAGAGTGACCGAAAATCCACACCAGTAATGACTGGTGACCTGGAAAACAAAAAACACAAACTCAGAATAAAAAACCCACACCACCGCAGAACCTTCAACGACACTCTTACATGTCCCCATCAACCATCCCCTGTGGACGCACATAACTACGAAACCTGCTTGATCGCCACCTGCCTATCCGCCGAATGGCGGGCGACCCGAGACCCCCAAGCGCAGCCTCGGTCGCGGCCCCTATCCGAAAGGAATGTGGGGCAAAACAGGCCCCATCTAGACCCAATAACGCAATTGCTCTTTTAAAAACCGCTGTGAATTGGTAGCGAGACAACCAAGACCCATCCTGATGGCACAATAATGATCGATCGCGCCTAGGCTGAAGGCCCCAGAAGCGGCGCATACAAGCAACAGGACACATAGCCGAACCATTGACTGAGCCCAACAAGATCCTGCTACCCCGACCCTCCTGATCCGATTTTGATCGCCGTAACCACAGTTCCACGTGACCATCAGACAACAACACATCCCTGGCTAAAATTCCCCCTGACACCTGTGTACTAGGCGACACTAACTCGCCCACTCGAAAAGCCCCGAAAAAGGCTAAGGAAAAAGCCAGCCGAAATAAACAAAGCTCAAAAACCGAAAAACATAAAGATGGCAAAACCTCGCCCAACTTTTCTAATAATTTAAAGGAAACCGGACGCCTAGAATCCTTCTTCTCCGGCCTCCGCCTGAAACCTTTCACTGCTCGCTGCACCAAAAAAGACTTGGTAATATCGTGCAGGCCCCGTAACTTAAAACCAAAGGCCAAAGCTGCCAAGACTCTTGACACTTTAGAAGATGACCATCCAACAGCTGCCCCACGACTCAACCATGACAGCAGGACCCCCACCTGATCTTCCTGACTCGACCCACAATGTGCGGCCAAAAACAAGTCCTCCCACTCCCTCCAAATCGCCTGATAAGCCTCCCAAGTTCTAGGAGCCAACGACGCCTTTATCAACGCCTCAGCGTCCCGGATACCACTAGCCAAAGTTCCGCAGGGCACTCCAACCCGACCTCTTGAGCCTCCGGAGCCAAAGACCGAAAACGATCGAACTGTAAACGAGAAAGAGAGTCAGCGATGGAATTACAAACTCCCGGCACATGCGACGCCGTTACGTGTGCATTCAGAGACAAACACAACAACACCAATTGCCTTAACACACGCACCACCGGGGGCGATGACGCGGACAAACTGTTAATCGCACAAACCACCCCCAAGTTATCACAGTGAAAACGAACTCGCCTATTTCGAAAATTCCCCTGCCACAAATGCACCGCTACCAAAATAGGAAAAATTTCCAACAACGCAATGTTACTAACCAGACCGGAGGAAATCCAACTTGCTGGCCATTTTGACGCACACCATTGACCTTGAAAGTAAGCTCCGAAACCAGACCCACCGGCTGCGTCCGTAAATAACTCCAACGACTCGTTGTCAATTATGCTCTCGATAAACAAGGACCTGCCATTATACGTCTCCAAAAACTCACTCCAAACCGCCAAATCCTCCTTGTGTTCAGCCGACAACCGTATGAAATGGTGAGGAGCCTTAACTCCCGCAGTAGCACTAGCCAATCTCCTGGAAAAAACTCTGCCCATCGGCATGACACGACAAGCGAAATTGAGTTTTCCTAGCAATGGTTGCAACTCTCGCAAAGGCAGCTTGCGCAGGCGACCAACCCGCCTCACCTCATCACGAAGGCCTGTCACTTTGTCCTCTGGCAACCGAAACTCCCACTGAACTGTATCAATGACGATACCTAAAAAACACAAACACGTGCTCGGGCCCTCCGTCTTACCTGGGGCCAGCGGAACGCCAAAACGGAAAGCCACCCATTCTATTGCCCTCAAAATCCTAGCACAACAGTCAGACCCGGCCGGGCCAACACATAAAAAATCGTCTAAGTAGTGCAAAATCGAATCGCAACCAGAAACTTCTCGAACTACCCATTCCAAAAAGGAACTGAACGCCTCAAACAGGGCACAAGATAACGAACAGCCCATAGGTAAACACCTATCTACAAAAAATTGATCCTCCCAAAAACAACCAAGAAGTCTAACGCTAGACGAATGAACCGGCAACAGGCGAAAAGCAGATTCTATGTCCGTCTTGGCTAGCAAAGCACCTTTTCCGCATTTTTGTACCCAAACAGCCGCCTCATCAAACGATGCATAAACCACCGAACACAGCTCTGGATCAATGCCGTCATTCACCGATCTCCCCTTCGGGTACGACAAATGCTGAATCAGGCGAAATTTTCCCTCCTCTTTTTTAGGGACTACACCCAAAGGGGAAACGACTAAATCTTCAAACGGAGCCTGAGCAAACGGGCCCGCCATGCGACCCAGCGCCACCTCCTTCCGTAATTTTTCAGAAACCACATCAGCATGCAACAAGGCTGAACGCAAATTTTTCCTAACCAGGGGGACCGCAAAGGAAGGAGCCGGAATAACAAAACCTTCCGTAAAGCCTGACAACAATAAGGCCGCCTTTTCCCTATCCGGGTATCTATTTAGATAAGGGACCATCTTTTCCACCTTCACCGGTGTCTCCCCCATAAGAATTAACTGATCCTGACTTTGCCTTGCCTTTTTTAAAACATTTTGCGGCTCCGTGGGAGGTACCACTACAGTGGGAACACAAGTGCTTGAATTTACAATTGACTCCAAATTTGCACTGTCCCTCATTAAATTGCCAGCAGACGCCCAATTTCTGTCCGCCTGCCTGTCCCGCATTACCTGAGGTACTTGCAGCGCCTGGCTGTGAACCATGGCCGGAAGCACCGGCCCCCCCATGAAAGGGGGTACCGAATTTATACTGCGCCATTACGCGCAACCAAAGACCAATATCTTTTTGGTCCCATCTAATGGCCGGCCGAACAGCTTTTCTCTGCCTGAACTGCTCGTCATACCTAAGCCAAGCCTGACCGCCATACACCCTATGAGACTCACTAATGGAATCCATGTAACAAAATAAACCCGAGCAATTCTCGGGCGCCGTCTCGCCAATAACACTGGCCAGGATAGCGAACGCCTGAAGCCAATTGGCGAAGGTCTGAGGAATTAAACGCCACCGCCGTTTTTCCTCCTCCTCTTTTTTTGAATCATCCTTCTTCCCCTTATCAATGTTAAATTTTTCCAGCGGGAGCAGTGAAAAAATCTCCACATATTCATCTTTGCTTATCTTTTCTCTAACCTCTTTTTTCAGATGCGCCCCCAACGGGCCCTCAAAACACACGTACACTTCTCCGTGGGCCCTATCATCCAAATGGATCCTACACTCCTTCTCTTTCTCCGTCTGCACCGAGACGGAAACCGGTTCCGAAACCTCAACCTGCACCGCCGCTGCATTAACCGGGACCGCCTGCAGGCCCGACCACGCTCCCAAAAAACCCTGCGGACCTCCGCCGCCATCCAATCTTGCCAACAATGTCTGCACGCCAGCTAAAAGCTCCCGGACCCCCGCCACTCCGCCGCCGCCTGCCAAACCCGCCGCAGCTAAACCGCTAATCGCTCCCTGACCACCACCAACTGCAGGCGAACTCACATCAGCATGACACAAACGAGACACAGACGCATACTCACCGGGCTGCAAGGGGGCTGTGGTCCCTCCAGCCGGAGTGCTGGTATCCTGACGTCCGCGAACCGCCCAGTCCGCCAACGAACCGTCCACCGATGAACCAAGATGCTGGCTATCCGAACCGCTGTTCTGGAAAGTCGCTGGTAACTGCGGCACCCGATCCGGGGCCCAGCTGGCAGAAGCCGTCCGCGCCGGTGAATAAGGGGCCCGCTGTCCGCTGCCCGCCACGCTCCTTGCTGCCACAGGAGACTGCCCAGGCCCCGGCCCTGGAGCAGGGAGACCCCCCGCCGCCGCTGCAGGGGCTGACCCGGCGCCGTCCAGCCTCAGGCCGCCCGATCCTCCGGCCACTACCGCTCCTCCAGACCCTGTCGCTGTTGCCGAGGCAGGCCGCGCGGCAGGAGCATCACCGCCGCGGCCTCCCGAAGCCCTAGGCCCCATGCGTTGTCCGGCGCGTCTAGGCCCCGCCCCCACCACGCCACGAGGTGAGGGCCCAGCCACCGCCGCTGTGCCCCGTCCGGCTGTCGGATTCCTCCCAGGCCGGGGCCGCCTCGCCGCTGCTCTTACCGGCGCCCGGCCTGGAGGGTCCCGGGAGGGGCTCCTGCGCCTGCGGGGGGCACGTGGTCCTGAATCCGGCGACAGCCGCTCGGGGGGCCGTGTCCGCCGAGCACGCCGATCCAAAGGGGGGACCGCAGCTGAGGATCCTCCACCGCCGCCATCCATCAGGTGAGCCACCTGCGCTTCCAGCCAACCCTGAGGGCGAGAAGCTGCAGCAGCCCTCAGGCTCTCCAGCACGGCGTCCACGCTGGCCATGCTTCCGCTAAGGTGAGCGGGAACTGATCAGCCCCCGCCCCCTACCCTCTACAATATCCCCTGCCACTAGCCCACCCTCCCCCTACTAATTAGCCTAAAGACGCCCACCCCCTCCTCTCCTAACCCCTGTCATGTAGGCCTTCACTCAGCCGCGGGGGGGAGGGGGCGGCCCGCTCCGGCCTGTCCTTTAGTCCGAACCACCTCATTACACAAATACACATCACCTGAGCAGTAGTTCTTATTTTGGTGCAGGGTAAACCTGTATTTTTTACCATTTTTTGGAAGTTTCTTCTTAATACTTCCAAGTTCCAATACTTGCAACTGTTCCTATTGGAGAGTGACTTTGTGATCCTGCCTTACAAATGGAGCCAAA
Source organism: Ranitomeya imitator (assembly GCF_032444005.1). Classification (NCBI taxonomy): domain Eukaryota; kingdom Metazoa; phylum Chordata; class Amphibia; order Anura; family Dendrobatidae; genus Ranitomeya; species Ranitomeya imitator. The sequence continues at coordinate 39,974,061 of NC_091291.1, forward strand.
GTTGTTACTACGAGAGCTTGGTATGTAATTTGTGAATTAATAGTTCATTTATAGAGAGATTGGTTTTCAGTACATGAATATCTTTATGTGGCCAGCAGTGGGCAGCACGGTGGCGCAGTGGATAGCACAGCAGCCTTGCAGCGCTGGGGTCCTGGGTTCTAATCCCACCAAGGACAACATCTGCAAAGAGTTTGTATGTTCTCTCCGTGTTTGCGTGGGTTTCCTCCGGGCACTCCGGTTTCCTCCCACATTCCAAAGACATACTGATAGGGAATTTAGATTGTGAGCCCCAATGGGGACAGTGATGATAATGTGTGCAAAACTGTAAAGCGCTGCGGAATATGTTAGCGCTATATAAAAAATAAAGATTATGTGGCCACCTTCAGCCCTGAATAGACTGAATGACCAAACGCCATTAATCCTTTCCCACCATTGGATGTATTGGTTGCATATGTTGGGAGCGGGCTCAGGAGATGATCCGTACTCTGTAGGTGTCGTCTGTGTAAGGCCGGCGTCACACTAGCGAGTTTTACGGATGTAAGAGAGGTGCAGAAAATACGGATTGCATACGGTACAATTATTCTCTATGCCCCTGCTCCTATCTGCCGTATTTTACTGATCCGTATTATACGGTCTTTTACGGCCATAGAAAATCACAGCATGCTGCGTTTGTCACCGTATTGCGCAAAAAAATCGCCAATGAAAGTCTATGGGGGCGAGAAAATTATGGATTACACACGGAACAGCAGTGTGACTTGCGAGAAATACGCAGCGGTGTTAGAGAGAAAAGCCGGTAATTCAGTGCGGTGTACAGTAAAATCACACTGACAGGTTAGAATAGATTAAGATAAATGTCTACACATAGTATAGGGGGGTATATATATATATATATATATATATATATATATATATATATATATATATATATATTAGATGTTGGCCCGATTCAAACGCATCGGGTATTCTAGAATATGTATTTATGTACAGTCATGGCCAAAAGTATTGACACCCCTGCAATTCTGTCAGATAATACTCAGTTTCTTCCTGAAAATGATTGCAAACAGAAATTATTTGTTATTATTATCTTCATTTAATTTTGTCTTAAATGAAAAAACACAAAAGAGAATGAAGCAAAAAGCAAAACATTGATCATTTCACACAAAACTCCAAAAATGGGCCAGACAAAAGTATTGGCACCCTCAGCCTAATACTTGGTTGCACAACCTTTAGCCAAAATAACTGCGACCAACCGCTTCCGGTGACCATCAATGAGTTTCTTACAATGCTCTGCTGGAATTTTAGACCATTCTTCTTTGGCAAACTGCTCCAGGTCCCTGATATTTGAAGGGTGCCTTCTCCAAACTGCCATTTTTAGATCTCTCCACAGGTGATCTATGGGATTCGGGTCTGGACTCATTGCTGGCCACCTTAGAAGTCTCCAGTGCTTTCTCTCAAACCATTTTCTAGTGCTTTTTGAAGTGTGTTTTGGGTCATTGTCCTGCTGGAAGACCCATGACCTCTGAGGGAGACCCAGCTTTCTCACACTGGGCCCTACATTATGCTGCAAAGATTGTTGGTAGTCTTCAGACTTCATAATGCCATGCACACGGTCAAGCAGTCCAGTGCCAGAGGCAGCAAAGCAACCCCAAAACATCAGGGAACCTCCACCATGATTGACTGTAGGGACAGTGTTCTTTTCTTTGAATGCCTCTTTTTTTCTCCTGTAAACTTTATGTTGATGCCTTTGCCCAAAAAGCTCTACTTTTGTCTCATCTGACCAGAGAACATTCTTCCAAAACGTTTTAGGCTTTTTCAGGTAAGTTTTGGCAAACTCCAGCCTGGCTTTTTTATGTCTCGGGGTAAGAAGTGGGGTCTTCCTGGGTCCCCTACCATACAGTCCCTTTTCATTCAGACCCCGATGGATAGTACGGGTTGACACTTTGTACCCTTGGACTGCAGGGCAGCTTGAACTTGTTTGGATGTTAGTCGAGGTTCTTTATCCAACATTCGCACAATCTTGCGTTGAAATCTCTTGTCAATTTTTCTTTTTCGTCCACATATAGGGAGGTTAGCCACAGTGCCATGTTCTTTAAACTTCTTGATGACACTGCGCACGGTAGACACAGGAACATTCAGGTCTTTGGAGATGGACTTGTAGCCTTGAGATTGCTCATGCTTCCTCACAATTTGGTTTCTCAAGTCCTCAGACAGTTCTTTGGTCTTCTTTCTTTTCTCCATGCTCAATGTGGTGCACACAAGGAAACAGGACAGCGGTTGAGTCAACTTTAATCCATGTCAACTGGCTGCAAGTGTGATTTAGTTATTGCCAACATCTGTTAGGTGCCACAGGTAAGTTACAGGTGCTGTTAATTACACAAATTAGAGAAGCATCACATGATTTTTCGAACAGTGCCAATACTTTTGTCCACCCCCTTTTTTATATTTGGTGTGGAATTATTTCCAATTTGGCTTTAGGACAATTCTTTTTGTGTTTTTTCATTTAAGACAAATTAAATGAAGATAATAATAACAAAGAATTTGTGTTTGCAATCATTTTCAGGAAGAAACTGAGTATTATCTAACAGAATTGCAGGGGTGTTAATACTTTTGGCCATGACTGTATGTATGTATGTATGTTGCGCTATCAGTGGTGTTTAAATCCCGCACTAACATCGCTGATTGGCTGATATCCGAGACAGACAGACAATTAGACCCTTAGACAACACAATGGCGGCACTTGACAGCAGTGGAGGACAATGATGATTCCAGAATTCGCGGCAGACTGTGCCCGTCGCTGATTGGTCGAGGCCACCAGGATTTCCAGGACAGACAGACAATTAAAACCTTAGACAATTATATATATATAGATATATATATAATCAATGGGACACATATATGTATATATATTAATATTTCATACAGCACTAGATAGGAGAAAAGCTGGTAACTCAATTACCGGCTTTTGCTTTCTCCTTCACAAACCCAACATGATATGAGACATGGTTTACATGCAGTAAACCATCTCATATCCCTTTTTTTTTTTTTTTTGCATATTCCACAATACTAGTGTTAGTAGTATGTATGTGCAAAATTTGGGTGCTCTAGCTATTAAGTTAAAGGGTTAAATCGCGGAAAAAATTGGCGTGGGCTCCCACGCAATTTTCTCCGCCAGAATGGTAAAGCCAGTGACTGAGGGCAGATATTAATAGCCTGGAGAGGGTCCATGGTTATTGCCCCCCCCCCCTTGGCTAAAAACATCTGCCCCCAGCCACCCCAGAAAAGGCACATCTGGACGATGCGTTTATTCTGGCACTTGGCCACTCTCTTCCCATTCCCGTGTAGAGGTGGGATATGGGGTAATGAAGCGTTAATGCCACCTTGCTATTGTAAGGTGACATTAAGCCAGATTAGTAATGGAGAGGCGTCAATTATGACACCTATCCATTATTAATCCAATAGTATGAAATGGTTAAAAAAACACACATTATTACAAAGTATTTTAATGAAATAAATACACAGGTTGTTGTAACATTTTATTATACTGGTCATCCACCTGAAGACCCTTGTCACCTGAAACAAATGTAAACAAAACAAACAACAATATTCCATACCTTCCGACGATCAGTCTCGTCCCTCGCTGTAAATCCATCTAAAAGGGTTAACTAATTTTACAAGCAAAAGCCTGCTATTTCAGCCGCCCCTGCCTGTAAAAACCCGGCGAATGAATGGAATGTAAGTGAATGAACTGTAGTTACCTTCAGTTGCGATGATGCGCCCTCTGCTGGATGTCCTCATATGAACTCGAGCCTGGGAACTTTTCAGAATATTTTCAGATATATATATATATCTGAAAATATTCTGAAGAGTTCCCAGGCTCGAGTTCATATGAGGACATCCAGCAGAGGGCGCATACAGTATATATGTTTTTACGATTATTTGAGCCCATGGATCCATTGTATGTCCGTATTGCAAGCCTGCGAGAAAATCTTGCAGTACGGATGCCATATGGATTATATACGGAGGATGCCATACGCAAAATACGCTGACACACCCTGCCTACGGATGACATACGGATCACTATTTTGGGGACTTTTCTGCGTATTACGGCCGTAAATAACGGACCGTATTTTCATACGCTGAGTGTGACGCCGGCCTAATACAGAGCTGTGGAGTCGGTAAGCCAAACCTCTGGCTCTGACTCCTCAATTACCATGACACCAACTCCATGACTCTGACTCCCTCATACATGGCTCATGTTTAAGTGATACATTTACTGTAGTAAAATGGTAACATCAGGCTTTTAATCTTTATTATGATACAATAATCAAGCCATTAGAACATAAAATATATGTATTGGAATACAACTTTAGAACAAAAAAACTCTGCATATTTACAATTGATTATACACTCTGCAGTAAATGGGGACAAAACAGTTTGCAACAAAAACGTGCTGAATAGCATTTGTGCAATGAATTTGTTCTGAGAAATGGTATCGCCTCCATCAGATCCTCCTTTTATAGATGACCTCAAATCTTACCTAATTATTTTGAGGATAGAGAACAACCTCTCTACACTAACTTGAGTTGGTGGCAAAGCAGTAACCACATGGGCAACATCTCTAACAATTTCAGGGTATAAAGGAATTGCCTTGTGCACAGTCAGTTTTGATGAACGATTGAACTCTTCTACTTCTCTGAGAGCAAGTGAAAAATGTAGCTGAAATATAGTCAATCTGTTTTCTATGGGAGTGGAATCTTTTTTCCTGCATCAATGCTTTGCCTGCTCCATGTCGTCCAAATACTTGTTGAAATCAAGCTCCTCATCTGATGAGGATGAAGGAACTGCAGCAGCAACACTGGCAGGAACCGAGTCCTCTTGCTCTTGGCCGTCCTGTAGCCCACTCATCCTAACTGCGAACCTCAAAGTTTCTTTTCCTTTAGTAAGCTGTTGATCATCTCTCAATATACGATGACTCTTGTCCACATAAACAGCTGCCAGAAGAATTTTATTTTCTAATAGCAGTTTCTCGCTCTGTTTCATTGAAGCAGCAATGCCATCTGCGATTAAACCTCTTTGGGACAGGCAAAACAACAAGTTCTTCCACTCCTTTATAAAAATGAGGGGAGATAAATCCTCAGCTTGTAACTTTTTAGTCACTGTAAATGGGTGATGAAGCAATTCCTCAATTCAGCAACCTGTGTCCATTGACCTTCATGTAGTGTTACCTCAAGCTATCGCTCAGTCATTAAATAGGCACTGCCCAACTGAGTGGTTTGATCCACAATTGTCCCTTTTCCAGCATGTCTCTTCAAGAGGGAATCAATTTTGGGGGTTCTGGCAGCAATAGCCATTTACTTCACTTTGCTAAATCAGAGTTCCAGCATGTCCCTCTTGCAGACTATCTCTTATTGCCAGCTGCAGCACATGTGATGAATAGGAAAGATGTGTGAAGCAGCTTCAACAAGATCATCTAATTGCAAAGAATCATTTTGCTGTTCTTCTGTAGTAATATCTGTTTGTTCCTCCGTTATGGGAACAGGACTGTGGCCTTCCATCAACATACTGAATGTGAAATGTCCTAGCTGCTGTTCACCTTCATTATTCTCATTCATCAGTTTAATTGTACTTATCAGTTATGCATTATCAGTTACAATAGCAAGAACCTGTTCTTTTTTGAGTTCATAATCTTGAACTTTTTCCACTAAGGTCTGGAGAAACTGGCTGCTGTGATGAGGTTTAGTATCTCTTACTGCCAGTGTCTTAGTAACTATTTTTGTTGTCACAAACATATCGAACATTGATAGCAAAATAGTTCAATCTATGATGTGTGCAGGCTTCCATTTTAAAAAATACAAAGCTTTTTAAGATCTTCCGTTTGGTTAAGGGTTTCTTCAATCACTAATTTTCTAATACTTTCTCTTTACAGAGAAATACCAAGCTTGCAATCCATTTCTCCATTAAGAGCTGTAAAAGCTGGTCATGCAAATAATGCTAATGGTACACAGTCCTTCACAACAAGCTCAATGAGCTGTCTTTTAAACACATCTGCTATCATTGTTACAATAATTTTGTCACTTACAAAATATCTTGTAACTGACGTTTGAGACGCTCTTTCCTCCTCCTTTGCCTGGCGGGAAGTGCCGGTCTCTGGTTTCTTGGTGCTGCTGGGATCTTTTTTCAGTCTCAGCTTTGTACACGTCTGAGTGGCAGCGTTATAAATGTATTTTTAGATTGGAAGCTCTTGAAGGAGCATTTTTACCACTGCCTGAGTATGTACTGATTTTGGCATCACAGCACTTTTCATCTGGGTCACTTATACACTGACACACAATGTTTATTATCTTGAGTCACTGTGAAATGCTCTAATACAGAGGACTTCATAAGATGCTTCTTAGACATTTTGCAATTATGTAAATTCACTTTCAAAATAATTTTGTCCTGTAAAAAAAAAAGTATATTGTAATTCTTGCAAGAATAGGGAATCGTGCACTGTATAATTTGGGATAGAAATAAAACAATCTTTGCATAAATTAATAGGACAGCTAAGTATAAAGTTTGTAAAATGTAGATTTACTCTGAACTTTCAATGTCAGGCTTGTCTCAGGGTACAGCTCACTAAATGCTTCACATCATATTTCTTCACAGTCTATGAAGAGGGGAGGAGGGAGGGAGCAGGTTTGTGCTGAATCACATTCCAGAACACAATACACAAATATATATGTCTTCATCGATCCTGTTACTGTATTTCCGAATTTGAGATGTTAGAAAACATTTTTCCCCTATGTATAGTGTATATAAGTCATCAGAGCAGCTAATTTCTCCAAACATGAGCTAAGAGGAAAATCAAACTAAAACATCAAGCTTACAGAGACAACATATACTGGACTATTGATTTATGCAGTTTATTGAAAGTTTAGATATGCTTTAGGAAGTATTTACCTTCTTTAATCCTGCTCTCCTTTTCACTCCAGCAATTCTGAGATGAATGCAGGCATTCCTTCCCTGTGTGTTTATTTCCCCCCTTATATGTAGAAGCACAGATTCATCTCAGCTAAAAGTCTAGACCTTAGATCAGGAATAGGAAAGACATTTATAGGACATTTCATAACTTTCCAAAATTCTTATGATAAAAATACTCCCCACAAACTGCATTGAACTACTGTACCCAATTTATTATATATTTTAGGAGTCGGTCCATTTTATACCAACTCTGACTCAGACTCCACCAAAATCGACTCCGACTCCACAGCCCTGGTGTAATACAGTTACCACCTGTGCGAACAGCAGCAACCAGAGCTAGCTTACACTGCTGCTGATGTGACCATCTAAATTCCGCTGGCACTGTCACACAGCTGTTGGGAAATATAACTTCCATGGCGCAATCATTCTGGTGCCCATTGTACCCCAGCCAAAATGTAAGAAAAATCCTAAAGGACAATTATTTTTACCATGTCCCAAAAAAGAATCAAAATCTAAGACTCTTCGACCCATACATTTCATGTTAGAATTGCCATTTTTTGTACAGTACAGTATTGGTGTAATCGTATCGACCTGGAGAAACATTGTCAGGTCATCATCACACTTTATAAACGCCGCAAAAACAAAACCCAAAATGCAGTCATGAATTTGCTGATTTTTTGTTTTTGTCTGCCACCATTCTTTCACCCCACCCATTAATGACCGCCAATATGCACTGAAACAGCAGCCATTAAGGGGCCCTATTCCAAAGCGCCATTTTAAAACGTCAATGAGGACAATTCCACAGGAGACAGCTGTATATGACAGATGACACCCTGCGGCATCAGCCCCAGCTGGTTTTAGAACTGACCTGAGCTGATTAAAAGCAGGGTCTAATTAATGGACTGAGTCAGTGAGACGCTGACAGGTCTCAGGCCCTGCCGTACATGAGTATTACAATGTATGACATCATCGATCAAAGTAAAAAATATACATGTCACACAGTGGAACTATGTGAAGAAGTAAAAAAAAAATGAAATTGCATAAAAAAGGTAAAAAAATCCAAAAAAAAAGCGCACACAAATCCCAACAGCCCATTTTGCTACTAAGAAACTAAAAACGCAGACATTCCGTTAAAACAAAAGTAAAGAAAAGAAAAAATATTAAATATTATGATGTGAAAAAGTACTATCCTAATCAAAAAGATATAATTAGTTTTGAAGGAGAACTGATGCCTTATTTTATCCAAATCCTCATTAACAAAGGAAGTGATGTCATATAGCCACTAGATGGCAATTTCATCAATAAAAGGTGCTTGTGCTAACAGAGGACGTCATAGGACATGTGTAGAAGTAAATGTGATAGATATATTAGTCTTCGTCAGTAAGTTTTATATCCATGGCTAGCAAAAGTTAAAAGTGCTAAGCGAGAGCTATCTGCAGAGGTGAATAGGCAGTAATAGCATACCTGTATGGTCAACCGCTGTGTGAAGGTACAAGGGAGCTCCTACCTCCAAACCCAAGGTGCGTGTTTCGCCCAGCTTCTTCGGGGGAAGGGCGAAACGTGCCACGGCCTGGCACCCCAGCTTCAGCGTCTTCCTTAACACACATTCTGACTGTCCCTTCTCTTGGTCGCCAAATCTTCTCCCGTTGTGATACTCTTGTCTTTTATACTGGAGAACTACGTCATTAAGGTGAACTAAGCCGTTGTTCCATCCAAACTTGTCCCTCCTGAAACTCTCTACCCCTTCTGGTCAGTTCCGCAGGGCAGTAAATGGCCGTCTTCCTGCACAAGTGCCTTATTGTTTACAGTATGTCACATCCTCTTACATTCTTCCCACCTTTTTAGCTTACCAGTCCTCTGGCTTGTAAAATCCCTGAATGGTTGGCGCTTCCTTGAAGATGGCCCAATTTCTGCCACCAGTTGAATGTTTTCTCGGGTCCTCTGCTGAATCTTTTCCCAAATGAATTCAACCTGCACGTATCAGTTGGGGAGAATGCCAGCATTGGTGCCTTCGGTTCTTTGTGGTTCCTCTTGCAAGGGTGCTTCTTGAGCCTCCAGAGTTTCGACCACCTGATTTTGCAGATCGTCTTGTTGCCCATCCTCCGCTCCCTTTGAGGGTGGTGTTGCCAACTCTTGCAGCTTCATAGACTCAGTAACCCATTCTTCCTCATCACTGATAGCGCTACCTTGGGTGGCAACATGTCGTTCTTCCGGGGACCTTGTTCCTGCGATTCCATCCACTTCAGAAGAGCAAGGACGGAGTATTTTGCAATGCAACACTCGAGTCTGAGCCTCATCGTCTCCCGCGGGTCGGAACTCATAGATTGGGTCATCTCCAGGGTGTACTTTCCTCACTACTCAGTAGGGCACTGCCTCCCAGCGGTAGTCCAGTTTGTCCTTAGGCGGTTTGGCCCATACTAGCACACAGTCACCCAGCTTGAGTGGCTCTTGTTGTGTTGGGGACCTGTCAAAATGTTCGACTTCTCTAAACTTCTGCTCTACCTGCCGCCTCATCGTCTGCAATCGGTGTCTGTGTACTTGGACCCAGGTTTTTGGGCTACTTCCTGGATAAGTGGCTTCCGGATTCAATAATAATCTTTATTTTTTTATATAGCGCTAACATATTCCGCAGCGCTTTACAGGTTGCACACATTATCATCACTGTCCCCGATGGGGCTCACAATCTAAATTCCCTATCAGTATGTCTTTTGAATGTGGGAGGAAACCAGAGAGCCCGGAGGAAACCCACGCAAACACAGGGCTCTTTGCAGATGTTGTCCAAGGTGGGATTAGAACCCAGGGCTGCAAGGCTGCTGTGCTAACCACTGCGCCACCGTGCTGCCACTCTGTTATCTCTCGATTCCTCCAACCAAACATCCATATACACGAATGAAGTCCCGACAGAAGGCTTTGGCCACTACCTGGTCCTGAGTTGTGGTTCGAGCAGCGAGCACCCAAGCATTTAATGCCCGTTCATCTAGTAGTCTACAGTGCTAACCACTGAGCCTCTACGTTTTCAGAGTCTTTCAATGTGTCACGAACATTATAAGATGCTACGCAAGAAGGAATAGACAAGTTTGGGTTAATTAACAGAAACTGATTTAGTGGTGCAAATTGAGGCAAAAAAAGCCACAAAACCAGTTCTTTAATATTCACTGTGACTCGACCCTTCTAAATGACATAGAACAATATGAAAGCAATAAACGCACGCAGTCATGGAACGGTGATGACGAACACTAGAATACAATTGAGGGACACCAGAAGGTCAACATCCGATACTGGAGTCAAAAAAGGGGATAACTACTGATGGAAAAATTGCCCAATAAGTAGAGTATACAGAACTATGGGATACTAGTAACATGCTATTATATATTTTACCACCAGGTGTCAGTATTGTAACATTTCTGTTAATCTATAGCTCAGCTCCAATCTTGGCTACAGTTCCCTCTGCAGTTGCTTTCTAATACATCTTAATGGGGTGCAGAGGGGTTTTACACCAAGTTTTGTATGTTTTCAAAATTCAGTGGATAGTTTGTTATATACAAATCTATAGTAAAAAGGTTCTAATGTCCACACAGAAAATGCAACATTGCCAAAAAAAAATGTTCCGGAGTATAAGTTGGTAAGCATTCAACGTCTAGGAGCGTGTTCATGCTGGCCATTTAACAGGCAAGAAAGAAAAAAAAATGAACATATGCCCTGCTATGTGTAAGTAAAAAGTTCTAGTGCATATGAATAACATTACATAGGGCACAAAGTAAAAAAAAAAAAATCATAAAAGCCATCCCACCGGGACAAAGTGTTCCGAAATCGGGACAATCCTATACTATGTCCAATATTAAGGGTATGTGCACACGTCAGGATTTCTTGCAGAAATTTCCTGACAAAAAACGGACATTTCTGCCAGAAATCCGCATGCGTTTTTTATGCAGTTTTTGCGCGTTTTTTTTTTTTTTTGCGTTTTTTCCCAATGCATAGAATAGTGGGAAAAACGCAAAAAATCCGCAAAATTAATGACCATGCTGCTTTTTTTACCATGATGCATTTTTTTTCACGGAAAAAACTGCATCATGTGCACAAAAATTGCAGAATGCATTCTAAATGATAGGATGCATATGTATGCATTTCAATGCGTTTTTTATAGCGTTTTTATCGCGAAAAAAACGCGAGAACTTGAACGTGTGCACATACCCTGAAACCTTATCATTTGTCAAAAGCGACCTCAATGTGAATAAGAATAGAAAATGCACCATGCTTGAGTTATGGAGGGTTTTTGTGAATTTTTTTCTCTATGGGATTTAAAAAAATTGGTTTTGTTGGTCCTGAATACCTGATGGATCCTGAGCTCCTGTATCCACCTATGAAAAAAAAAACTTTATTCACTCCAGTGCCGAGTTACGATGAAACGAACCCAATACATGGAGAGATTGTCCTACATTGTGCTATCGACCGTGGTGTCGCTATTGGACAGGAAATCCAAGCTATTGATAACACAGTGGGTAATGACTTTGCAGTGTCGGACTGGATTGGCAAAAGCTCACCACTAACAATGACCACTGTTCAGCTACATGCAAAAAAAAACAGACACTAGTAAATAAATTTACTATTGCTTCTGCGTAATATTAATTTGGCTAGCTTGCTTAATGAATGATAAGATGATCCTTTTTTTCTGCACTACTCTTTAGCATTCTTTCACAGGAGCCCACCGGAGGATTCTCCGCTTCTCCTGTGGGCCAGTCCAAGCTTGCACCTACTAGTGCCAAGTAATGCCATCATAAGGGATGCTGGCCCTATAAATTTACTCCAGGTGCACAGCTGCCCAACACTCCTATCTCCGTGTTTTGGCTGCAGTGGTGAAGAACGTATCACCACTGCAGACAATCATTGAGCTTAGCAGCTTTGTCAATGTAGACACTGCAGCTCTCAATTCAGGGATTGGCTGCAGCAGTGATGTGCAGTGTCAGAGAGTGCGAGTAGCTGCTTTGTCTGTTATTTTACATATATAAAAGTGTTTGGGGACCTGTTTTAATAAATTGGAAAATCATTTTAGGTTACGTTCCCTCAATGAGCTTTTGGTGAATTTTTGACACTGCACAATTTTGATGCTTCCTGGTATTTGGCTTGATCAAAACTTTATTGACAGTCATGTGATATTTTTCCACCTTGGAAACCCACTAAAAATGCATGTGAGTATTTTGCATGCGGATGTTCCTCCCCTAATGCAAGTCTATGGGAAAATTCTCCACAGAAATCTCCACGTACCCGCAATAGAAATTGGCATTCTGTATATTTGAAACACGCACCGCAGGTCAGTTTACACGGAGTAATAAAGAAGCGCAGTGGGAAGGAGATTTCTTTAGATTCCATCCACCTTGCCGGAACTGGAAGATGCTGCGTTTTTGATGCAGCAAAAATATGCAGCGGGAAAAATGCATCAAAAGTTCATTGTGGGAACACAGCCTTAGGCCGGTTTCACACGTCGGTGGCTCCGGTACGTGAGGTGACAGTTTCCTCACGTACCGGAGACACTGACTCACGTAGACACATTGAAATCAATGTGTCTCTGCACATGCCAGCGCGTTTTCACGGACCGTGTGTCCGTTTGGAAAACACGGAGACATGTCAGTGTTCGTGGGAGCGCACGGATTACACGGACCCATTAAAGTCAATGGGTCCGTGTAAAACACGTACCGCACACGGACGTTGTCCGTGTGCAGTCCGTGTGCCGTGCAGGAGACAGTGCTACAGTAAGCGCTGTCCCCCCCACTGGTGCTGAAGCTGCCATTCATATCTTCTCTGCAGCAGCGTTTGCTGTAGAGAAGATATGAATAATCCTTTTTTTTTTGTTTTTCGTCTTTAAAATAAAGATCCATGTCCCCACCCCCCTCCCACCCCCTGTGCGCCCGCCCTCTGTTATTAAAATACTCACCCGGCTCCCTCGCAGCTTCCTGTCCTGGCCGGGCCTTCTACTGTATGAGCGGTCATGTGGGGCCGCCGATTACAGTCATGAATATGCGGCTCCACCTCCCATAGGGGTGGAGCCGCATATTCATTACTGTAAATGAGCGGCCCCACGTGACCGCTCATACAGTAGAAGGTGCGGCCAGGACAGGAAGCAGCGCCATCGAGGGAGCCGGGGGAGTATTTTAATAACAGCGGGCGGGCGCACAGGGGGTGGGAGGGGGTTGGGGACATGGATCTTTATTTTAAACACGAGAAACAAAAAAAAAAGGATTATTCATATCTTCTCTACAGCAAACGCTGCTGCAGAGAAGATATGAATGGCAGCTTCAGCACCAGATGCAGGGGACAGCGCTTATCTCTAGCGCTGTCTCCTGCACGGTGCGTGTGGTACCCAGGTGGCACACGGGCGGCACACGGCTGCTGCACTGATGTGCCACAGAAACGCACGGGCACACGGACACGGATAATTCCGGTACCGATTTTTCCGGTACCGGAATTATCTGGACGTGTGGGACTGCCCTTATAGAAATCTCATGACCACTACGCTTATTTTTTTACCCAGTGTAAAGTGATCTGCGGTATGTATTTCAAATCCGCAACATGTCACTTTCTCATGCGGGAAAAATCTGCAGGAAAAACATGTACATGCGTTTTCCACGGCGGAAACGCATTAAAAACGCATGTGATCTGTATCTAACTGTATCAATAAAGTTTTATCAAAGCCAAATATCAGGAAGTTTCAAAAACAAAGCAGCTTTATTTAAACCATGACACACCAAAAAGAGACAAAAAAACGCATGTGCAGAACCGCAAGTAACCTAATTTAAGTAATGGGTGCAGAAAATCTGCAGTTTCAAAAATTCCACAAAAGCTCATCGTGTGAACGTAGCCTTAAGTGCTTGGACCGGCAGCTGCCAGAGATCTGCAGTGGTTGCATCCACAGACTAGGATGTGGCTATTCATTATTAGGGCTCGATCACACGAGGGAATAAATAAGAGGGCAATCCGATAAAAAATCAGATGGCACGTAGCCCAGTGTTATACAATGGGACAGTGCACATCTGCAATTGTTTTCTCATGCCGATTGAGTGTGCTTCGAATGGCTGCGAGAATCAGATTGCATGCACCCATACAAGTATATGGGCACATGTGAAACGTCGCACTGCACTCTGATACCACCTGAGTGCAGTGCAATTCCCTCGGATGCCGTCAGCAGAGAAGAGGAGAAATTACTTTCTCTGTCTCCTCCGCACCTGTGCTGTGATTCTCTGATGTCAGAGCACTGACACTCGGACTTGCAGCAGAGCTAGGTCCAAGGGTCATTAGCTTATCACATGTTATACGCCGGTGTGAATCCCGCCTAAGGTGAGGACTCGGGGCGGGACTTTAGGAAGGGAGCACCACATGGTGTGAAACAGTTGTAGGCTGTCTGTGCAGTTTGTTATCCTACTATTGTATGAGCTCCTATCCTACAGTCAGATTTTGGTAAGTTTTTGATGTTGCGGATTTTCTGCACCCATTAAGCAAAATGGGTTACTTGCATTTTTTCAAAACATGCAGCTTCAAAAACTCATTGTGGGAATGTAGCCTTATTGATCAACAGCAGAAAAGTGCACTGGATTATTTTCTACTGCTGGAATTGAGTATTGCATCTCTTCTGGAACACTGAGCACCGCTCCTGTGTATTCACCTTTGCCCAATTGAAGTTTTGCACAGCTGTGTCCAGGAGAAACAATGGACTAGTCCTTGAATTTTTTTGCTATGGATGTGACCTTATTGGGGCCATTTCTACTTTCTTGGTGACATCACTGATATTATAATGGGTGGGTTGCTTAGTACACTGTGGGTCACCAGCTATCATTGGGATTTAGTATTAGCAAATGGTGGGACACAGATGTTTGGTGCCGTCCCTACAAAGTTTGCATGCAAGAACACAACTCTTTTAAACAAAGCACAAATTTTGGAGTTTAAGAACCTATGAGACTTTGGTGGAGGCAGTGTCAGAATTATTAGGTGTCTGAGTCTTAGCGAAGCTAATACCGGACACCCAACTTTCCTGACACTGCCTCCACCATTCCTACAGATTGACTGGACAAAGGACTCAACAGGCCAAAACTTCAGGTTCTTATCTTTATCTCATCAGTTCCTTCTAAAGTGCTGAAGTCATTTTCCTGCTATCCTATTGTGTCAGGACCTCTCTAGCAGGGAGGTTCCTCCACTCACCCGCAGTGTCCCAAAGGATATTCACACAGTAGTGCTCTCCAATCTGTGTGATTAATGTGGTGCAAGTTACTACTCATGGACTAGCCTTGAGGCAGAGTGGTCAAAAAGTCCAAGGTCAAAAGCCAGGAAGATACGTCATAAACTGAAGGAAGAGACAAAGGCGAAGTCAGATAGCGTTCCAGGTCAGAATACCAGGAGGATAGTAGATCTGAGGAGAAGGGGTTAATTAGATGGCTGGTGAGACCAAGATTCAAGTTCAGGCAATGAAAGCTCTAAAACAGAAGGTAAGACATGGAAAGATAAATCACACAGTAACTGGATGTATGCCTGGCAGAGGTCTGGGAGTAACAGACAAGTTAAGTAGCCTGGCAATCACCCAGGACAATGAACACCTGAAGCCAGCTAGTGCCTCCCAGTCTCAGATTGGATGGCCGAGCTATGAATGAACAAACTGACAGCTCAGCATGCCACTGCACCAGACTGGACGACTGAGCTGTCAATCAAAATACTGACAGCTTCAATACTCCCCTGTATCAGATTGGATGGCTGAGCTGTCAGTACCTGCAACCCAGACACACACTGAGGGGTGGAACTGCAGCGCCCCAGAGACCTGGTCGTTGCAGTATGGCGCTCTGTCGCTAAGGGGAGCAGCGGTACGTCTGATGGCCTGACCAGGTATCACCAGAACACATTACACTTCACACTCCGGCCACTAGGGGGAGAAAAAGGCTTTATTTATTGGGCCACTCCTCACACTGGTAAAACTAGGGGCTGGGGAGGAAGTTAGTCAGAAGCTGACTGGGTTGGATTCAGGCAACATCCCGTGGCAAGGGGTGTTGCAGGGAGAAGGCACAGGGGGGCCCCTGTCAGGCGAGGGAACCTGGCAGGTTCCTAGCGAACAGAACGTGACGGAACCGCGCCTGCACACCCTGCGGCGGTATCCTAAGAAAGAGACACGAAGGGAAGGATATTGTGGAACCGTGTAAACGAGATCAAGCACAAAGGAGAGCCAGTAAGAGTCGTGCCGAGAGAGAGAAAGGCAACATCTTACTGAGGCGCGTAGTCGGTGGCCGGAACACCGTAGGAGTAACTGACTTCAGGCCTTACTTCAAACTCCGCTGGACAGTCAGTCATAGGTTGGCTGTCTATACCAGAGTATATAAATATAACAATTTTTATTACATATCATGTTAATAATCAATACATCACATAAATAGTAACTCTGAGAAAAACCAAAGAGCAGACAAAAAAACAGAAGAAAAACATAATACCAGGCAGCAAAAACGCAGGAAAAATTGCGCACCACTACAGATATCTTAGTATAAA
Source organism: Ranitomeya imitator (assembly GCF_032444005.1). NCBI lineage: Eukaryota > Metazoa > Chordata > Amphibia > Anura > Dendrobatidae > Ranitomeya > Ranitomeya imitator. The sequence continues at coordinate 39,990,534 of NC_091291.1, forward strand.
CAGCCCCCAACAGGGATACCATATGTAAATCCAGCCATAGTTAATTAAGTCAAAAAAGAGGACTTAATAGAAGATGGTATTAAAAGGAGCAGAGAAAGTATGGACTATATTGTGCACCAGGATACTGCACTGATAAAGCTGCTAACATAACGGGTACAGTAGAAGGTGAGCATAAATATCTAATCCTACTATACCTGAAGCCATGGCTGGTCTCTGTAGGGTGGGCAAATCCTGCTGCCGTGCTGCCAAGCGCCTCGACGCGCGTTTCGCCCGATGAGCTTCGTCAGGAGGCGTGGCTAGTGCGGCAGAAGGAGTTCTCTATATAGTGCGTATAACAATAAGGAACCGGTGTGTGGCAATTAGTTGATGTCATAGAGCAGGTGTTATTTTAAATGCCGCTATGCGTACTCGGTGGTTATCTAATAGCGGCTGCAGGGAAGGAGCTGACTATTGCGAGATACAGATTGAAAAAAGGACCTTTGAGGAACTCCACCAATAGTATTACTCCCAAACGGTCACATGGTGTAATCACGTGACCGGTAAGAGTATCCATGGTGCACAAAAGGACCTGGCAGTTTTATAAGCCAATAAAATTGTACGATTGTGATCGCATAAGGTTCTTTTAAAATACATAATAATAAGTATTTACACCAATCGGCGCATATTAGCACTGTGATATCGTGCTCCCGCAGACTCGGCACTGACATCAAGCCCCGCAGACAACCAGAGGGAAGAACATATATATGTCGTCCCCGTGGGAACTACGGAAGCCGGATGCCGCGACGAGGGTCGGACCACGACAGCGCACATGAGCAATGCGTCTGGGTGAAAAGAAAGGGTAAGTAATTAAGTAATAATATACATTTAATAAAATAACCTGTATTGGATACTATAAACAAACAATAATAAATAAATAATAATAGTATTACAAAATATTTATAAAGTTTTAAACAGACAAACAAAATGCTGGATTCCACAGTCAGTTTAGTATAATCTCCACAGTGTTCGAACATAGATCTTGTTGTTCGGACACAGTTCTTCCAAATATATATAATGTCCATATAAATGACTCTATAGTCGCACGATAGCTTAAAACTTCCTGCAGAACTCCATGACATAACCCCACAACGAAACGTATGTCCTGATTGACGATGGAATGCTTTGGTAGAGGAGTTTTTTATGAAAGAAGAACATGTAAAGACAATCTGGGAACTAAGAAAGAATACAAATAATTAAAACATCATAAAAAGAAAAAGAGAAAACCATTTAAAATAGCGCCATAAGGATATTACAGAGATTATTATATTTACAAAAAAGACTTGAAGCTAACAAACTCATTGAGGCCAAAGGGAGTGACGGTATTTAGAGTGACCATCCATTTTGTTTCTTTTTGCAAGAGTTTACGTTTAGCATCGCCCCCTCTATTGCCCATATAAATTCTATCGATACCGCAGACTTTGATCCCTTTAGGGTTGCAGTTATGATGTTCACGGAAATGTCTAGGGATATTTTTAAGATTCCCGTATTCATTATCTGCCTTTTTAGCATTTATAATATCCCGTATATGTTCTTGTATCCGGACCTTCAGGGCTCTAGTAGTCATGCCTATATACACTAAATTACAAGGACATATAAGATGGTATATGACACATTCTGTATTACAAGAGATATGATGGACACTACGTTCCTCCTAGAGATAATCAATATCTGTTTGGAAGTAAAGGCCCACCCTGGGGCTCATATGCCTGTGGGACATGCTCTATCTGCAAATATATCCCCAAAACTATTTCATTTTCAAATACTAAAGGGGATAAATCCTTCAAGATTGTCCATCATATCTCTTGTAATACAGAATGTGTCATATACCATCTTATATGTCCTTGTAATTTAGTGTATATAGGCATGACTACTAGAGCCCTGAAGGTCCGGATACAAGAACATATACGGGATATTATAAATGCTAAAAAGGCAGATAATGAATACGGGAATCTTAAAAATATCCCTAGACATTTCCGTGAACATCATAACTGCAACCCTAAAGGGATCAAAGTCTGCGGTATCGATAGAATTTATATGGGCAATAGAGGGGGCGATGCTAAACGTAAACTCTTGCAAAAAGAAACAAAATGGATGGTCACTCTAAATACCGTCACTCCCTTTGGCCTCAATGAGTTTGTTAGCTTCAAGTCTTTTTTGTAAATATAATAATCTCTGTAATATCCTTATGGCGCTATTTTAAATGGTTTTCTCTTTTTCTTTTTATGATGTTTTAATTATTTGTATTCTTTCTTAGTTCCCAGATTGTCTTTACATGTTCTTCTTTCATAAAAAACTCCTCTACCAAAGCATTCCATCGTCAATCAGGACATACGTTTCGTTGTGGGGTTATGTCATGGAGTTCTGCAGGAAGTTTTAAGCTATCGTGCGACTATAGAGTCATTTATATGGACATTATATATATTTGGAAGAACTGTGTCCGAACAACAAGATCTATGTTCGAACACTGTGGAGATTATACTAAACTGACTGTGGAATCCAGCATTTTGTTTGTCTGTTTAAAACTTTATAAATATTTTGTAATACTATTATTATTTATTTATTATTGTTTGTTTATAGTATCCAATACAGGTTATTTTATTAAATGTATATTATTACTTAATTACTTACCCTTTCTTTTCACCCAGACGCATTGCTCATGTGCGCTGTCGTGGTCCGACCCTCGTCGCGGCATCCGGCTTCCGTAGTTCCCACGGGGACGACATATATATGTTCTTCCCTCTGGTTGTCTGCGGGGCTTGATGTCAGTGCCGAGTCTGCGGGAGCACGATATCACAGTGCTAATATGCGCCGATTGGTGTAAATACTTATTATTATGTATTTTAAAAGAACCTTATGCGATCACAATCGTACAATTTTATTGGCTTATAAAACTGCCAGGTCCTTTTGTGCACCATGGATACTCTTACCGGTCACGTGATTACACCATGTGACCGTTTGGGAGTAATACTATTGGTGGAGTTCCTCAAAGGTCCTTTTTTCAATCTGTATCTCGCAATAGTCAGCTCCTTCCCTGCAGCCGTTATTAGATAACCACCGAGTACGCATAGCGGCATTTAAAATAACACCTGCTCTATGACATCAACTAATTGCCACACACCGGTTCCTTATTGTTATACGCACTATATAGAGAACTCCTTCTGCCGCACTAGCCACGCCTCCTGACGAAGCTCATCGGGCGAAACGCGTGTCGAGGCGCTTGGCAGCACGGCAGCAGGATTTGCCCACCCTACAGAGACCAGCCATGGCTTCAGGTATAGTAGGATTAGATATTTATGCTCACCTTCTACTGTACCCGTTATGTTAGCAGCTTTATCAGTGCAGTATCCTGGTGCACAATATAGTCCATACTTTCTCTGCTCCTTTTAATACCATCTTCTATTAAGTCCTCTTTTTTGACTTAATTAACTATGGCTGGATTTACATATGGTATCCCTGTTGGGGGCTGTTTATACTAAGATATCTGTAGTGGTGCGCAATTTTTCCTGCGTTTTTGCTGCCTGGTATTATGTTTTTCTTCTGTTTTTTTGTCTGCTCTTTGGTTTTTCTCAGAGTTACTATTTATGTGATGTATTGATTATTAACATGATATGTAATAAAAATTGTTATATTTATATACTCTGGTGTTTTGCTCCCATTTTTATATGTAGTCCTTAGAATTCTATTTTTTCTTTTGATTTTTTGAGGATCAGGACTATATCTCTATAGGTATATATATATTTCCTGCTGTTTTGGGAGCATATATTCCCCGTGTAAAAACAAGGGGGGTTTGATTTCCCTTGCAAGGGGGGAAAGTTTATAGGTTGTATAGGTTGGCTGTCTACCTTCTACACCTACGAAGACATAGGGGGCAATATTGGGAGAGGGGCGTCTCTAGGGTCCCGGAAGACCTCCAAGCCTTCCCGTCATACGTGTGGCGTCCTAGCCATAACATACCTGGGGGACGTTAGAAACTAGTAACATCTGGAACCAAAGAACGAGAGAGAGCTGTAGAGAACGAACGAGAACAGCAGTTGTGAGGACTATTCCGAATGCTCAGCAGGGTAGGACTACAACACACAGGCGCTAGTGGTAGGCAACGATTTCCATCTGTGAAGGAAACTCTGGATGTGCCCATCGGACCGGCCGGTCTCTGAAATCCCTGTTAAACGTGCTCTGGATAGAGGATCCTGAAGTCTTCAGTAAAGAGGTAAAGAGACTGCAACTTTGTGTCCTCGTTATTGCCTGCACCTCACACCATCACCATCCACCTTACTGGGAAGCCCTGGGGACATACTTCACCTGTGGGAAGGTATACCATCCAGCTGCCATTCCATCACCCCAGTGGACCCCACAGCAGCGTCGGTCACCCTGACCGAACACCACAGGTGGCGTCACGAACCCCTGACAGACTGCAATACTACTTTCATTGGACGCCCCTTAGCAGGGTCGCGGACCGGGTCTAGCCACAGTGACAGCCTGAGAACCGAACCAGAGAGAGGCCCGGTACCGAAACGCGTGGCCCTGTGTCTGAGGGCGCTCCAGAACCGTGACACTTAAAAGTCCCAATGTGACTCTCACTCATCAGAAGCCACTTTAGCCTGAATCGACACTGTCTCTTCCTAGTTGCTTACTGCCCCCTCCTGCAGTTTAGGTGGGCACTTCTTTCATAAGCTTGCCTGTACCAACTTCTTCACATACAGCTCTTCACAGCTGGTATTCAGTTCCTTGAGATGTTAAACTCACCTAGATTTCTTCTTGGTTGGCTCTCGACAGTAATGCACCCTGGAACCTACAGTTGAGCATCCAGACTCCCCATGTGGTCTCAGCCACGCACTCGCTAACTTCCTGTTTTGCAGGCCACTTATAGTCCATGGCCCTAAAGTGGCATTTAAAAGCTACAAATAACATTACGGGTAGAAACCAAACTATTTTTATTTTATTTTACGGCATCATATTCCACAGCGCTTTATAGACTTAATCATTGTCCCCACTGGGGCTTATCATCAAGATCTCCTTTCAGTAGGTCTTTGGAGTGTGGGAGGAAACCAGAGTACTCAATGGAAGCCCACACAAATTCCGTGGAAATGTTGTCCTTGGTGGGATTGAAACCCAGGACCCCAGTGATGCAAGGCCATCGTATTGCCCAATACAGTACATAAAAACATTATAATGTATGTACAGCGCTGTGGCATATGACAGCGCCATATAAGCAATGCATAATAATAATAGCTGGAAGGCATATACAATAGCAAGCATAAGAAAACTGCACACAAGAAAATAAAGAACACAGGGAAAATTATCACACCCTGTATGTCAGTTTTCTGATTTAACAAAGTTAACAAATTTGATCTCCGATTTATTTTAAAAAAATTGTACAATTTTGCGCTTTTCTGCTTTCTTAGCATTTTTAACACATATCATTAAACCGAGCGTTGTGTATCCACTGGAATTAGTAGACTGATATACTGTATATGAAACACAACTACATTATTATGATGCAATATCAACTCTTTATTAAAAGTCAACAAAGTAATGATATGAGTAAGGGAAAAATATCCACAATTAGAATAAAATTTGCAGGAAGCAGGATTTTAATAACATGGGTTATATAAATATCAATGATATAATTTCTTACTTTATACACCAATTAAAGATCAATAGCAAGGACCCAAAGAATTATTCCAGAAATTAACAGGGATAAACAGATTTATAACATGATCTATTAATAAAAGTAAAATAAAATAACAACTGTCTATGCCATATAAATTAACAAAGGGTCAATATTAATAAATAACAATTGGTGCATCACAAAATTGTATGGTCAGCAAAAATAAAGGTGCATATGTGCAGCACAGAATAAATAATATATGGACAGAAAATATAGTATAAATCTCTTTAAAAAAATGAAAGCCTCTTTAAGCTTGCCAGGTACCACTATAGCCCTGTGTGCACCTGAAAAAAAAATATTGGAGAGGGTACTGCACAACAATTTAACCTTTACATATTGTAGATTGCACACAAAAATAACTTTTATCTTTGTGTACAAAATAACAGCATTCTGTTATTATAATCAGTAGAGAGCTAATCTGCATACATCGTTAAATGGCTTCTAATGACTTAAGTGTCTTTTTTACAGATCGATAAATCCATTTTTAGGGAGGAGGAAATTAAAACATCAGCTTCACTGAGAGATCAGGTTACAGCAGTTGCCCATAATTGAGCAGAGAGGAGGAGAAAAGAGCTGCAGAAAGATAGAGAAGCCACACAGATGCTACTGCTTCTACAAAGTGATGTGCTAGCTAAACAGTGCTGGATTCACACCAAGAGAGCTGGAGCAGGGTTCAAGGAAAATGACAATTAGCGATGGAGCCTAAAGGAGAGTAAAATTGCTGAAAAACGCAACATACAAATTAAATAATGGAGAGAAATAAAGTCATTCCTTATGTATAGACAGGAAAACTTATTCCGAAAATTCACCCAGAATGATAGGTACAATTTAATAATTCCCGAGCCTTGATTAAGCTCTAGTCTAGTCTATTATTCTCATCGAACAATAAAACTTTGATGCTGCTCTGCCAGAAGAATAACTTCGGAAGTGAGTTTTGTGCTTTTCTTAGGCTGACAATGTCACAATGATATTTCCTCCTGAACATGAGCAGTTAATCCAAAGGCTCGCTTTGATGTATTTGTTCACAGCTTGTGGCCAGTACAATCTCTGCACGGTTCCATGTGTGGCAACGAATCCCTGCCGAGGGGAAACCGCCGGGTCAGAAGAACATTCTGTATTTCAAATGATTTTTTTCACATACCGGAAATAAAACCTGAAAGAACAGGTTGATTAGTTGTCACATGTAATGTTCAAAAATTAAATATCACAAGATACCGTCAATACCATATATAATACTACGTGCCTGTGTTACATACTATGTGGGCTGTGCTATATACTTTGTGGGCTGTGTTATATACTACGTGGCTGTGCAATATGCTACGTGGCTGTTCAATATACTACATGGCTATGCCATATACTACGTGGGCTGTGTTATATACTACGTGGCTGTGTTATATACTGCATGGCTGTGCTATATACTACGTGGCTGTGTTATATACTACGTGGCTGTGTTATATACTACGCGGCTGTGTTATATACTATGTGGCTGTGCTAAATACTACGTGGCTGTGTTATATAAAACGAGGTTGTGCTATATACTACGTAGCCTGTGTTATATACTACGTGGGCTGTGCTATATACTACGTGCCTGTGCTACATACTACGTGGGCTGTGCAATATACTACGTGGCTGTGCTATATACTACGTGGGCTGTGCTACATACTACGTGGGCTGTGCAATATACTACATGGCTGTGTTATATACTGCATGGGCTGTGTTATATACTACGTGGGCTGTGTTATATATATACTATGTGGCTGTGCTATATACTGCGTGGCTGTGCTATATACTACGTGGCCTGTGTTATATACTACGTGGCTCTGCTATATACTACGTGGGCTGTGTGATATACTACGTGGCTGTGCATTCTAGAATACCCGATGCGTTAGAATCGGGCCACCATCTAGTATATATACATACGGTGTAAGGGGTCACAGAGACTGTCTTATGCTCCAAGCACGTCCCGTTCTAACGTTGGTAAATGTTGACTGTATTTAACGGTATGTTTCTTAATGATGTTAAATGTACTATTGTATATACTGTACATATATTTATATTCATGTAGGGAAAGTGTAGTACCCATACTAGAGGGGGGGCACTGAAGGAAAGTAATAACATAGATAGGAACTTAGAATAGGAACTAGTTGACATAGGAGGGGCCAGCTGTGGGTAAGCCAGGAAGATTTCCTGATTGGAGTGAGTAGGACCAGGGAGCCCAGACAGTTCAGCAGGGCCTTAGAGCTAGGGCAACCCAGTGGGCCCTTAACGTTGAAAGCGAGAAGCCCAGTCATCCAAGGCCACAAAGCCAGAAATTGCAGCAGCACAGGGATGCAGGCTCTATCATGTGGCAGCTTACTAGGTGGGAAGATGCCCTTATGTCTGGTGCGAAGTGGACAGGGGAACTCCTAAGAGTAGTGAAGCTGGACAGAGAAGACGCTGCGGTACTGGACAAAACGGTACGACCTGGGAACGTGCTGAAGGACATGAGGGAGAGCACAGGGAAAATGAAGTAAGTGAACCATGTGGAATCTTATGTCGATGCTGTAATGGATTTGGATGTGCTGAGAAAAGAAACCAGTAAAGTTACCCATTTAAAGTTGGAACAGGACTCTGTCTCTATTTGTGTGCAATCGTTGGGAGTGAGCCTGCAACAGATCAGAGGTAACCCTGATGGTTTGGAAAATGGAGAGCAGGTACGCAGACAAAAGGACATTGTATTCATGTGACGGAGGGCCAGGGAGTGCTGAAGCAGCCACCATTGATAGCCACTACTACAGCCCTGGCACCCCTCACACAGGCACGTGCTCAAGGGTAACAAGGAACAATGAGAATACAGTGAAATATAGCACAATCAGAACACAGTAACACAATTATGCAGGATACCTTTATAGCTATATATATTTACACTCTGCTTTATAGAGTACTATCTTAGATATTGTCTAGTTCCAAACCCCAACCTAGCGCGTGTCACTTTCACTACTTGGCCTGTCACTGTTATCTTACTCTAGTAGGCTCCAACCGTCAAAGGTACTAACAGGGGTCACCAGTATTTTCCGCTAGGCTGAAAGTCCTGGATTAGTGAGTTACTTGGCACACAGTATGTTTGTCACGCTGCCATCTTCGTTCATTGAAGCATGGCCCCGGCCTACAGTCTATACCATACATCTACTCTGGAAATAACGTCTCATGCAAACTTTCCCTTTTGCAGCCCGGTCATCTTCCTCGGTCCTGGCTTGGCTCGCTTAATTCGGATCTCATAGCCCTTGTCTCTGGTCACTCGGATCTTGTCACCGGAACCTTCTCCTGGAGCTCGGCACTCTGTCCTGGCTTGGCTCACTGGTAATGGTGGCTGTAAGCCATCTCCACAGCACCTCACATTCATCCTGCTACAGGTCCAGGTGTCAACTCCTTCCCTTCCCGGGCTTTAATAATTATTATCTGCGCCACAGCTGTCACCTGACCAGATGTCTTCTTCAATCTCCTACCTATGGGAACATACACTTCACTCTTGGGTTCCTACTGCTGTAATTCTTTTTGCTTTCACTTTTTCTATAGTCTTTGACCAGCAGATGGCGGTGTTCGCTTGCAGCTACTCTGCCAGTCCTTAACTGCGTGCGTCCTCTATCTTGTTCATCTCCTTACAGCAGCATGAAGGTTACAGATTCCTTGTAAGTGTGAACAAACCCCTTAGGATGGATTTTTTTCTGTCCAAACCTATCTCATCCAGTTTAACCAAACCATAGAATTTCTGGAATCTCTTGTATATTCCAATGTCTATGACCATAACGTAATATGTCCAATAATAGTTTTCTGCAGCCAAGAAAATAACAATGTCATTTATGTATCACAACTAAAAACCTAGGTGCTCAGAACAAGCTCGCTATGCTTCATGAAACATGAAAGAAATCAGTTTTCTGTACATACAGAATTAATCCAACACAACCTATTTTAAATCTGCAAAGATTTTTAGATATTACACTTTTAATGATGACTATCCCCCACTGCTCCCCACCAGGGCACCCTATACCCTCTCTTACCACTGGACCCATCCTCCAACAGTTCTAATGCTGTTGGTCAGATGCACCTAATGACCCTGTGTAATAACACAACTGACAGGCAGGAATATTTATCATTTTTATTTCAATGGTGCCAAAATATTCCACAGCATTTTACATTTCAGAGGAGACTTGTACAGACAAAAAAAGACATAACAGAGTAAACACATAATTAAACAGATAACGAGAGGAGTAAGTGCCCTGTTGGCAAGCTACAATTTATGAAAGTTCAGATATGCTTTGCTAAAGATCCCACTGATGCACCTAATGACCCTATCTAATTCATGAAAACAAATGCACCTTTGACCCTATCTAATAAAACATCTCCCAGACCCTCTCAAAGTGTCCTCATTGACCTGACAGCTATGTTGTAGAACATCTCAGCTATTTTATGTTCACCTATGCATGCAGGAGAGCGCATGATTATACTCTGAAGATCCCAGGAGCTACCAATGAAATGTGACATATGTAAATGGTAATGAATATTGGTCAAATAGTGGGTCACAGTTGCTATCTTCAAAACAAACAATAGTCACTTCTACAGCCATATAAATAAAAATTATATTGAGATCTATCTATTTTTATTAGGGAGCACAAAGGAAAACATAGGAGGGCCTGCAGCACTTAACTGGAGCCGGGTGCTGCTGGGAAATGTAGTTTTAGCAGATAAGATTAAGACTACCCATTCAGCTTTGTGAAGCTGCATGTGGATTGCCCCCAAGGGCTAGGGGAACTCGGTACCGGGCCCTTCGGTTCTCAAGGGGGATGTCACGGTGGCTGACCCGGTCCGTGGCCCTCGGGAGGTCCGTTGATAAAAGGGGAAGGTCTTTAAAGGGGAAATGTTCATTACGCCACCTGTGGTATTCGGTCAGGGTGACCGACGCTGCTTAGGGGTTTGCTGGGGTGATGTTATAGCAGCCAGATGGTATACCTTCCCACGTGTGAAGTATGTCCCCAGGGCGTCCCAGTGTATAGATGGTGGATGGTGACTGGTGTAAGGCGCAGTGAAGAACGAGGACACAAGGTTGCAGTCTCTTTACTGGAGGCTTCAGTGTCCACAGTCCAGAGCACCAGATCACAGGGCAGGCAGAGTCTGGCCGGTCTGAAGGCAACTCCAGAGTCCCCTTATCCAGGTGGAAATCAGTAGCCTTCCTCTAGCGCCTGAGTGTTGTAGTCCCTTCCTGCTGAGCTTCTCGGTGAGGTCCTCACAACTGTTGTGGATGTTATGATTTCTCTCTGTTCCCCTTACGGATAGGACAAACCCGTATGACTGGTGGCCTGAGGCTTTTTACAGGGACTCTATCACGCCCCAGCCCTTACAAGTTGCCACCGTGCCTCCTGGGTGTAGGGTCGGGCAGCCAACGTGGAATTAACTGTCCTGCCAGTCTCTGAAGTAAAGCATAGAGATCCTTACTCCCTCGGTGTTCTTGCTACCGGATTCTGCGCCTCAGAAGGAGGCAGCCTGTTGCAGGGCAGAACTCCTTCTGGATTCCTCTCCTTGTGCTATGACTTTGTTTCTCACTCACTACAAAACAATTCCCTTCTGATATCTCTCTCTCTTAGGATGCTGCCGCACGTGGGGCAGGCGCAGCTCCGTGACTTTCTGTCTAGGCCTCTGACAGGATCCCACCCCTGTCAGGAACCCACTACCTGAGTGGAGCTCAGATAGCAGCTAACTCGGTGAAGCCTAGCTAGCTTCTGTCTAACTTCCTGTCCAGACTACCAGTTTTACCTAATTGTGAGGAGTGCCCTAGTAGATGGAAGCATGGCTCCCCCTGGTGGCCTGGAGTGTGAAGTGTGATGTGTGGTTTATGATACCTGGTAAAGAGATCTCCTTTATTGCCATCAGATGTAACATCACTCCCCCTGGTGGAAGAATGACATTACTGCAACGACCAGGACCCTGGGACCCTGCACATGCACTGAGGTTCAGAAGTATATGACAACAGACACAAGAGTATAGTATATGTAAAAGTCATGCATATACTGCTCTTTACGAAACATTGCCACTGTGGGAAAAATGCTAAGATATTTTATGGCTTAGTCATTTTCTGTTACATTGGCAGATTGTGTGGTCATTTGGTCACTGCATGATGCAATGTGAAAAAAAACAAGAAAGCAGAAGTGGCATGTGCTGTGCCCCTTAGCCTTCCCTGGAAGTAGAAGTGATTTGAGCATTTTGTGCTCTGATTGCCAATTCAGCCAGTGCAAAGTACGTAGAAATGCTGACAATTTATAAGTCTCCTCTTCTTGACTCCTTTAATAGAGAGGAAAAAAATTACCAAGCGCTTGAAGGTATCACAATTAGTGATGAGCGAATGTGCTGGGATAAGGTGTTATCTGAGCATGCTCGGGTGCTAACCGAGTGTCTTCGGCGTGCTCGAATAATATGTTCAAGTCCACGCGGCTGCATGTCTCGAGGCTGTTTGACAGCTACAACACATGCATGAGACAGACGTGACACATGCAACAGCAGGGACTCGAACATAATTCATTCTTTTGAGCTTTTTCTGATGGTCTCCGCGGCAGAATCCGCATTAAAAAGACATTGTGTGCACACACCCTCCTGACGTGTATTGTGTATAGCTTAGTGATTGCTCTATTATAGCTGTGATTGTAATTATCAGATTCCACTGTAGACACTTTTGGACCGGCCAATCAGATCACTTCTTGCAAAATCTAACCTGCAGTCACAAAAATGAAATCTGGAATCTGATTGGCTGTTATGGACAGCTGCTCTTTAGCTTGTCTGCCTCTCAGTGGTTGCTATAGGTTACAAGATGTACAACAGCTTCAGAAGAGTCTAATTCGACCAATGAGATTACTTCTTGCATTATTCAACCTCAGTCACAAAATTAAAACTGAATTTTAATTGGTTGGTATGGACAACTGCTCTACTATTGCTTGCCCATCTCTAACTGGTTGCTGTAGAAAGGTCTCCTATGGCAGCCAATGACATCACTTCTTGCATTATCTAACCTCAGTCACAAAATGAAAGCTGGAATCTGATTGGTTGTTATGGACAAAGTGCTCTATTGCTTGTCCATCTCTCTTTGGTTTCTGTAAGTAATAACGTGTCCCGTGGCAGCCAATGAGATCACTTCTTGCATGATCCAACCTGCGGTCACAAAACAAAAGCTGGAAACTGGTTGTTATGGATATCTGCGCTGACAGCTGTCTGCGCCAGTGTACACAGTATAGCCAGCCTTCTTGTATGTTTCAGGTATTTTGTAAAATCTGGGCCTGGTACCAATGACCTGGATACATTGTCTCCCTTAATTGAATTAATCTAGAATTTTATACCAATGGGGGTACTGCTTGGCCACACAGAGAGACTGTGGAGGGAAGGAGCGCTATGCGACTCTCAGTGAATGGCGTATTGTAGAATAGTTTTCGGACTCCATATATTGAACCCCAAAGTGCTAGAAGAGCCGAAAACGCCCCCAAGTGACCCCATTTTGGAAATTGCACACCTCTGGGAATTTGCCTACAAATTTAGTGATGATTTTGACTCCATGGGTGTTTTGTTTTCCAAAAACAGGTAGCAGTGAATGTTACTGAGTGAAAATTTCAAATCTGCTTGTACATTGTAGTGCACATACATTGTGCCCAGCTCGTGTATCTGGAGACACACACGCCGTAAATTAAGGGGCCAAACATGTGGACACTAAAAGCTGTTTAGGCACACTGGTGCTCAGATGGGAGGTGGCATTTGGATTTGGAAGCGCAAAATACTCTGGATTTCTTTTGGGGTGCGAGGAGACGTTTCGCTTTTCCAAAGCCTTTGTGCTACCAGTAACGTGGAAGCCTCCTTTACTTACATTGACAGGTGATGGACCTGAGTGGGGACTTGTTTTTTTTGTGGATTGAGTCGAAGCTTTTGTAGGAAACTTTTTATATAACGTTTGAGATCACATTTATCCTGCACTCTACCCTGAGCACTTACTGTACAATACAGTTCCATCTAAGTCTCTGAATGACATAATTCAGATGAAACCTGTAGGTTATCCAATCACTATAATAAGGCAGCAGAGTTACTCTGGCCTCTGTTCAGCGGTATCCTTCTTTTTAAAGGTGCACAAAACTGTGTCCGACTGTACTTTTATGCACGCCTAAAAACAACAGACACCGCTTTATCGTAGGTCAGATGGTGTTGACAGTGCCATCATCTGCCTCATTATAGGGAATCTTCCTCCAGAGGTTTTTTCTGAATCATGTATTTCAGACATTTCCACAGAAACCCCAGTGTAAGTGCTCAGCGCAGAGCGTAGGATAAATATGAGCCGAGCCTTACTGCAATTTTTGAGGGGCAGAATAAATAAATCAACAGCAGATGAAAAATTGGTTTTATTTATTTTTATTTTATTTTTTTTTTATGTTTGGCTGCTATCACACACTTAAAAATGCTTTTTTATTGCAAACACAAGCTTTTGCATCTCCATATTTTGAGAGCTGTAATTTTTTAAATATTTCTGCCGACAGTCATGTTAGCCTTGTTTTTTGCGGGACAAGTTGATGTTTTTCTTGGCACCATTTTCGGCTACATAACAACATTTTTTTGATCAATTTGTTTTCCAATTTTTGAGAAGCAGAATGAGCAAAATCCAGCAACTCAGGAATTGTTTTTTGTTTGTTTTTTATGCTGTTCACCATGTGGTAAAAGTAATAAGGAATCTTTATTATTCTTCGAGTCAGTATAATTACAGCGATACCACATTTATATAATTTTTTGCCGCTTTTACGTGATAAAAACTATTTTATAGAAAAAAGAATTGTTTTTGCATCACTATATTCTGAGAGCTATAACTTTTTTTTATTTTTCCGCTGATGGAGCTGAATGGCAACTTGTTTTCTGAGGGACAAGATGGCGTTTTCAGAGATTTCATATTTATTTACATTTGTCCTTTCGATCGTGTTTCATTCCATTTTTAGTTCGGAGGTATAATGATAAAGCATCGTTTTTTGCCTAGTTATTTATTTATTTTTTTATTACTTAAGGAGTTAACTAGTGTGACAGTTTTAAAGTTGTGTCATTCCGGACACGGCAATGTCAAATGTGTACTTTTTATATCTATAAACATATATTTATTATAGTATAATATTATTTTCATGGGTTTTTTTATTTTTTTTGTGATATTTTTTTAAGAAAATATTTTTACAATTTTTTTTTCATTCAGATGTCCTTCAAACATGGTCTGAGTATGAACTGCGATGCCTGGACCATACTCTGATCTTCAGATTGGAACTTGACAGACTCATAGGCATATATAATTCTGCTGCGTTTGGGTTGAGAAAACTGCAGCTGATCTGTGCACCCGGATTTGCATTCAGACTGTATTTTATGGACATCTGAATGAAGCTTTAGTAATGTCAATGTGACCCCCACTTATGTGGCTATGGGTACACAGATGGCAACAATTCTTCACTGCTGTTTTGTCACATACCCTATCTGTATAGTGTATTATAAAAAATCTTGCTTTTTTTCTATTGCTAAGCTGATTCATCCCAAAATGGTTGGTGCATTGCATTCCCTGCTTGGGCTTTTATAGAGGCGATGATAAGCTGTGCTATACTATGTGATGTATTTTACTCGGTGATGTGCTGTGCATGGTATGGCTGTGCTATACTATGTGATATGCAAATTGCAGAGACGAAGAGAGGATTAGAACTCTAGTGTCACCTATTGGAAGTATGTGTCATATCTGTCATATGACAGGATAAAAGCCAAACCAGAATCTCCTTTTGCAGACACTGTGTTTCGGGGGTGTTGCCCCTCATTGGTGCAAAGTTTGAGATCTGATTTGGCTTCTGACTGTGATCTAAGAGGTAATGTTTCTCCTTGTGGAGAGTAACAAGCTTGGCATGCCAGTGTCAGGAGGCTTGTAAGCCATAATAATAATAATAATAATAATCTTTATTTTTATATAGCGCTAACATATTCCGCAGCGCTTTACAGTTTGCACACATTATCATCACTGTCCCCGATTGGGCTCACAATCTAGAATTCCTATCAGTATGTCTTTGGTATGTGGGAGGAAACCGGAGTGCCCGGAGGAAACCCACGCAAACACGGAGAGAACATACAAACTCTTTGCAGATGTTGTCCTAGGTGGGATTAGAACCCAGGACCCCAGCGCTGCAAGGCTGTAGTGCTAACCACTGTGCCACCGTGCTGCCCATGCAGTGGTCCATGCAGTGGTCCTCTGGGCAATTAATTATGCAAATATTTGCATATTTAATTTCTCAGAGGACAGTGTAAGGCTCATATGTCTCCTCACACTGGCATGCCAAGTTTGTCACTCTCCACAAGGAAATTCTCTCTTCAGAGAGGAAGAGGACTAGACCTCTAGTGCCACCTATAGGAAGTAGAAATCCTAGAAGTCAATATCGACTCTCTAACGAGCCTTGTCACATGACTTTGGTCTAAAAGCCAAAACCAAAATCTCAATTTGCAGACACTGTGTTTCGGGGTACTGCCCCTCGTCAGTGCAAAGGGTGAGATCTGGTTTGGCTAGGTGAGAGGCGTCTGACCGGGATCCAAGGGGTAATGTTCCTCCTTGTGGTTAGTGACACGTCAAGCCTGACATGCCGAGGTGAGGAGAAACATTACCCCATGGATGCTATGCGATGTAATAGCTGCAGGGACTTATTTGGAAGTTCGCCTTGTCGTGCCTGATGCTTTTACATTGTGTAAAATAGCAGAAACGCATTTTTGGTGATTTACGTGATGTATCACATTTTTGGTGATAAATGTAAGGTTATACACATGGGAAGAAGAAATCAATATCACCATTACACACTGAACGGGAAACCACTGGGTAAATCTGACAGGGAGAAGGACTTGAGGATCCTAGTTAATGATAAACTTACCTGGAGCAGCCAGTGCCAGGCAGCAGCTGCCAAGGCAAACAGGATCATGGGGTGCATTATGAGAGGTCTGGATACACATGATGAGAGCATTATACTGCCTCTGTACAAATCTCTAGTTAGACCGCACATGGAGTACTATGTCCAGTTTTGGGCACCGGTGCTCAGGAAGGATATAATGGAACTAGAGAGAGTACAAAGGAGGGCAACAAAATTAATAAAGGGGATGGGAGAACTACAATACCCAGATAGATTAGCGAAATTAGGATTATTTAGTCTAGAAAAAAGACGACTGAGGGGCGATCTAATAACCATGTATAAGTATATAAGGGGACAATACAAATATCTCGCTGAGGATCTGTTTATACCAAGGAAGGTGACGGGCACAAGGGGGCATTCTTTGCGTCTGGAGGAGAGAAGGTTTTTCCACCAACATAGAAGAGGATTCTTTACTGTTAGGGCAGTGAGAATCTGGAATTGCTTGCCTGAGGAGGTGGTGATGGCAAACTCAGTCGAGGGGTTCAAGAGAGGCCTGGATGTCTTCCTGGAGTAGAACAATATTGTATCATACAATTATTAGGGATTTATTGGGGATTTATTATGATGGAATATAGGCTGAACTGGATGGACAAATGTCTTTTTTCGGCCTTACTAACTATGTTACTATGTTACGTGAATCGAATTGCAAATTGTTTGAATTCTCCGGATTCATCGCTTTTCCTAAAATTAGTTCCGAAATAGATTTGCATTGAATCGATTTGCTCATCTTTACTAGGCCATCACAGTGGATGTAGAACCGCAAGTTTCAGCAAGTTTCCTATGCATGTTGTTATAATGTAGGAGTGACAGTGTACTTGCGATGTGACAGCGCAGCTCCACTCCTTGTAGAACCAGACTGACACACAACACAGGCTGACTCCCACATTCTGCATGTGCCCTCCCTAGTAGGAGTAACTGTAGGCGGACAGTGAGCTCTGGAGGGGGCAGTTCTGCTTTGTGAATCATTCAACAGAGGGTGAAGTCCTAAAGTTTGTAGTTTACATTGTATCACAGGGACCCAGACATCTGCATTGCTGAATTTCATCCCTTCGCTTCCACCCTTTGTTACAAGGACGTGTATTGCTCTCCGGTGAGTAAATAATAGTTTAGTGTTGGAGATCTAAAGCGTAAACTTTTTACATGTTGGTCTGTTTAATAATGAATGGTGCAACAATGGATTCATGTATTAGATGTCTGATTACTGTATTTACCAAATAGTTACGCAGACTTTTGCTATTGCAACAGATAAGTGAAAATTGCTACATATAGGGAAAAATTGTTTTTATGGTATGGATGAAGAATATATTGTTTACGTCTTGTTTCAATGTAGATACTATATTGTAAGTGTCAATGAAAGGGGTCCAAGACACCTTCAATATAGGTGCAAAAGGGAAAAGAGAACAGGCCAAACAAATACATATTAGATCTGTGTACATTGACCCATGATAGGATACCCTTTACCCCGTCTGTCTCTTTCGGGGCAGTAAACTTTACTTTTACGTCTGTTATCAGAATTTGGAACTTGGAGCTAGGGACTTCTTCAAAGCAGATGTTAAGCAAACGTCAGACCTCAAGACTTGTGAAATACATTTCCCCAACCAGTAAATGATGATGCGAGCGCTCAAAGGCCATGCGAGTGTAAGCCGATGGATGAATTATTCAAATGGTTTAATGAGTGATACAATGTCCTGGCAACATTTGCCTTGCAGATACTCCGATTGAACGCCGCTTGCGTCGTCCTCTAGAGAAATCCTTGATGTCTGTGTTTTATTAGAATAAGAAATGTACACATGCTTCATAGTTAGAGCAAGTCATATTTGGGTCATCTGAAGTTTCCTATTCCTAAGCAGCTTTTTGATGTGCCGCCGCTGGGGAAAAAAAAAAATAATGGGTGCCTGTTATCAATTTTGAACTTTTTTGCTGAAAGTTTAAAGTTTTGTTCTGTTTTACTTTAATGGTATAGTTAAACACTCAAGGTCTTTTTGACGGGACATCTGGATTGGTAAAGGTTTGTCATATTCGGACTTGACTTGCTAGAAAGCATGTGCGGGAGTGCTATGTGCTAGGGGTGAGGGCCGAAATATATTTTCCGCCAATGAAAAAAAAATTAATTCTCTGCCTTCCGAGAAGATATCAGGGAAATAGCTGTAAGGCCACGTTCACATGTTCAGTATTTGGTCAGTATTTTACATCCGTATTTGTAAGCCAAAACCAGGAGAGGAAAAGTATAATAGCAACACGTCACCACTTCTGTATTTTTCACCCACTCCTGGTTTTGGCTTACAAATACTGATGTAATACTGACCAAATACTGAACGTGCCCTAACAGTGATATTTCTGATAGTTCTCCATTCAATTTATATAATTTTGTCCTCAGAGGACGTATCCCCTCTTAAAGTCTGACTGTTAGATACTTTTAGTAGCTCAGAAGCGCAGTCTAATGGGTTCAATAAAAATGATTCTTTCAAGGGATCAGACCAAGCCCTCACATCTCTATTCTGTCTCGACCCACCGTATATGGCCAAAAATTTTCACTCTACAAATTATGAGAACAGAAAATCCTCAAATGTGGAAAATGTCTTAAAATGCGCTAATCCTGATATCCAGTGTACACATTCTGAGGATATCCATGGCTGACTGTTAAAGATTATCGCCAAGCTGCCCCTTCCTTTAATATTCGTAGCTCTATTCTTACCGTTGGTTTAGTTACTTGTTGTTTAGACCTGTTGTGCCCCAAAATGAGCACATGCTGTTCACTGATTTACTGGTGAGAATCTGCAATTATACAACAGGCATAAAGTTTAGTGGAAATGACTTGCAGCAACCTGAGCCCCTGATGAAGCGTAGGTGGGTTTAAGATCTATGACTTGTAATGGACAATTCAGATATACAGTTGATCCAATCACTGACCTTACATGTGCCCTAATAAAGCAAGGCATGAACTCCCTGTAGAGGGTAAATTTCATGTTTAGGTTGGGGCCACATGGTGACTATGGCTGCAAGAGGTCACGCAGCGAAACATGGTTACATGCCGCTGCTACATCTAAGCAGAATGCAAGTGAATGAGGATGCGTTGTGACTGTGACAAACATAAAAAAAGTCAAAATCAAATTTTTATTGTGCCTTACTGTGTCGTTACACTGCAGGTTGCAAGGTGACCCCATTTTTTTGCATTATGCTGCAGAGTAGTAGGATTTTTGGATGAATGGCTGAGTTGACATGGAATTGTCTTGGACTTTAGGTGGCCATGCACCTTCTTTATCTTTCCTTACTCCTCCATGCACATGCACTCTTTGCCACATTGAGCATGCATGTCTTCCGTATGGGAAGAGAAGAATATGCTGCTGCCAGACATTTCTGATGGCGGCGTCACTTCAGTGAGAAGGAAGACAGGTTCGGTAGAGTAGCAGTTCCCTAAGGAATAAAGGAATCACTCACTAAACAACTGCAATCAACACAAATACAAAAAAGTGAATGAATCCAACAAAGTCTATCACCAGCAAGGGAAGGTATTTAAAGCTGCACCCAAAAGGCGATAGGGCAGATAAACAGGGTAAATGAAAAACTCCTGGTACCCAAAACCGACGGAAAGAAAAGGTGTATCTGTTGTGGCTCGGTGGAAAGAGACGCCAATCAGAGAACCAAGGGTTGGACTCCAGAAGCATGAGAATCTTCTGTCCGAGGGTCAGATGACTTGCAGTATAGAATACTATCTGATATATAAGGGCTGTGTTGTAATGGTGCCTACACGTGTACATAAAGCCTTACCCATGGGGACCACCTATTAGACTATTTTTCCAATTTAGCAAGATATCCTTTTTTGTTTAGGTCCTATTTATATAAAATTAAAAAGATCCCCTTAACTGACAATGGAAAAAAAACACTATTTTGCCGTTATGTAAACTTGTGTGCCAAGACCAGCACTGTTAGTCTGCACTAGTTTCATTGCATGAAGTCCTTTGTGTTCTGCTATTTTTCCGAAAACTGAGCAGCAGATGTTTTCTCTTTATTTGCGCATATCTGTGACAGGGTGGGGGATTTCTCTGTTGGTTGCCCATCATTCGGCATCGCTAGGAAAATAGCTATGCATCTGACACATGTTATCATTTGACTGTAATGCTCCAGCGTGCTCTTAAAGGGAAGCAATCATCAGAAAATTATCTGCCGTTTCAATCAGTTTTTTTGCTTTACTTTTTATTTTTTTGCCAATATTTTTACATATTGCAATCTCTTAAAAATGAAGAATACAAATGTTGTAATTTTTACTGGTGATACTTTAGGTCCCAGCTCCCTGTTGTTTCTGGAAATTCGCCCACATTGGTCAGATCCAGTCCTTATCCTTTGTCTTGAAGCGCCTAATGAAGGTGTACAAAGTTCATTGCGAGAGGTGGAGGAGCATAGTCAGCTGTGACGTCACGTATGGTGAATGGTAGATCCTGTGTTATCATCTGTATAGATGTGTTACCGGTCATAGTAATCCTGCCTCTGATGATAATGAGCCTGCTGAAAACACTTCCTAAAAGAACAAGAAGCATGAGTCCAAAAAAGTCCCCGTGGCCAGTATGAAAATTGCAATATGATCTAATTATTTGTTTTTTTTCTTCTTTTTTTTTTTAAATTAACATTGTAATATATGTAAAAAAGCAAAATGTTTTTAAAATACATGTAACACAAAAATCAGATCTCATTTTCTAATGAGAGTTTCTTTTTTAAATGGCTGACCTTTCTGGACCCTTTAAATGAGGGCGATCAGCTGATTGCAAGCAGATGAAAGCTGTAATGGCCTGTGTTGGGGCACTGTAATATTACATGTCACCCTTTCAAATAAATGGGCAATTATGTAATGCACGGTTTAGTTAACAGGACCAGCGTTTGCCTCCATTGCTGTTTACGTAGGAGGGGTTGCAACTGGGTAAGCCATCTCAATGATGTTCATCACCCAAAGTAATACATTTTTCAAGGAGCACTAATCACTAAGATCAAAGTAATATATGACGCCCCCTTCCCCGACCAAGATCCAAACTGTCTATCTCCAACAGTTATGTCCTCATCACCAGTTACTATAGTGCCTTCATGGTTGTAGAGCACCAGCTTCCACGAGTGATGGAACGTCATTCCCTTGAACTCCCCTTTACCCTCTGGATGGCGTCAGTGTTATCGAAGCGACGTGATGACATCACCTCCTGTTGTGACATTTCTCTTGAGTCAAGGTTGCTAGGAAAACTGATTCAATCCAGATGATATGGAAAAGTTTACTTGTAAGAGTAACAGCTAAAGTCCATGATTCAGTGGTGCATGCCGTAATTACACAAGGAATTGTGGATGATTATGTGCATTAGTCATGTGCTTCTGATACATGTTTGAGCATAAATGGTGGTGTGACTGAAGGTCTTCTTGCTCTAAGGTTTTTCTATGACATTCATGGCTTGTAGGTGTCTAAAAACTTGAGTCCAAGCCCTCCACCACCACTGATCCCGAGATATGGAAGCAGCTCACCTGAATCTACCATAGAGTATAGTACAGAATACCAATACAAACGAGAGCAGGGGACTTCCATCATCATAATTTGTGGGTCTCCATATGGCCTTGTCTCAAGTTGGACTTTCGGGAATGCACCCCTCTCCATCGTCTTGGCTTCCAACATGATAAACAGTTCAAACCTCCACCATGGTTGTACTGTTGGCCTAAACTATGATATCTCCGATTCTGCAAGCAGAGACAGCTTTGCCGCTACGTCGTCGGAGGAAAGCAGGGACATTGAAGCAATTTGGCTAGCTTCGGAGGATGGATTACAAGCAGTATAGCACTTGTAAGCACTACACTCCTTGCCTAGGAGACCAGCCACCACTGATGGACCGCAGAAGTGGCGGATAAACTAGACAATGAGAAATAAACAGTAAAATTAAAAATCCCTCCATTCTTGAGAATGGAGAGTATTTTTTAAAAAGAGGTAAATTGCAAAGCTGTTTGTGCTTACAAACCCTTTACAATTTTACCCATTTAAAAACATGAAAATAAAGGGACATTAACACTACAAGAAAGTCGTGAACAGGCATTATTAAAAATGCTCATTTCTTGATTATCTTGCCATGTAAACAGGCTACCGACCACCTGATGAATGAGCAAAATGCTTGTTCGTTGGGTGAAATTATTTTTTGTTCAGCACAAAAGATTATTTTCAGTAGTGCATAGTCCTGTGTAAACAGGACTTGCATTGCTGATAACCATGGTTGTCTATGAGCACTGAGAGATCTAGTATAGATCGCTCAGTGTGCATCATTTACTTTGATCTGTCTGTGAAACAGGTATTTGAACATCCGACCATCGGCAAAAAGTTACCCATCAGTGGTCATATTGTTTTGCAGGTTGGTCGATGTAAATGGACGTTAACTTTTGCTGTGTGGTTCAACTGCTGGGACCCACACATATCTGAAGAACAGGACCCTGAAATGCCATGTAACAAAGGATCAGTGACCACGCAGGCGCTCAACCACTCCACTCATTGTCAATCGGATTGTCGAGTACAGAGCTTGGTCTTCTCTACACA
Organism: Ranitomeya imitator; assembly: GCF_032444005.1. Classification (NCBI taxonomy): domain Eukaryota; kingdom Metazoa; phylum Chordata; class Amphibia; order Anura; family Dendrobatidae; genus Ranitomeya; species Ranitomeya imitator. The sequence goes on from NC_091291.1 coordinate 40,013,749, forward strand.
GTCCCATAGACAATGAATAGCGCAGAGGCATTACATTTGGCCTTTGATCCATTCTAAAGGGGTATTCCAGGGCTCCATTCTTTTTTATCAGTGGTGATCAAACTATCACCTAACCTGGGGACAGGTCATAGCTTGCCGATTTGGAAAAAAACCTTTAAGATCATTTCTAGACTTGCCGAGAAGTTGATACAACACTGGTTCTCTAGTGTGTATGCTTTGGTTGAGTAATAAGTAGCCTTTCATGTGTTTTTTTTTAATGTGACATTAGGACTTTATGTAGTCACTTATTATAAGTTGTCACATTCAAACATTTACTTATAAAATTGTAAAAGTCACAAGATGTCCCGTACTGTTAGATCTGAAGCCCAGACATTGATGTCATTGTTTTACACAGACATCAAAGAAGCATATATTAAAGTGAATATACTGGAATATAGCTGGGAAACTAAATACTAGACCCGGATCTGTTAGAATAAAATCAGCCTGAGCGAGAGAAAAGCGTTCTGTATGGATAAATTTAACATAAATCCATAATATACTGTATATGTAAGGCTGTATTCATACTTTCAAAAGAGGATTCGCTGGGAGCCTTTGTTGTCAATCTTGGCAGATTTGACACTGCATGTAACGCGGTTCTTCCAGCCAAATTACCATGAAGAATGATGGAACTCGAAAGACCCCATTATAAGAGAATGCCTCCATCGGCACTGGTAGTATCTACTCTATGATTCCGAGCATTGTTGGACTAAATTGTAGCCTGCCAGGCAGTTTAGGCAGGGGTGGTAATGTCATGCACCCAGGCAGTAGCTGCTGATGAATGGGGTTTAACTAGTGATGAAGCAAAATTCTGCCTAAACCACAGGGCAAGGGTAGCAAGATCAATCTTTGTCTAGTCACATGTCAACTTGGACCTCATCTTGTGATGTCTGCTTCCCTCATCAGGCACCGCCATATTAATTCTGTGGGTGGCACTGGTGACGGTGGACTAGAAGGTACACCAGCCTCAATGGCTGGACAAAACCTGTGCCACCCAAAACTTTGGTCAGTGTAGGGGTGTGGAGTAATCACGTCCTTTCTGTGGCCAACGGGAAAACACCATGCCCTACTAAAGCTCTTAGCTTACTGTTCCGAGCTACCAGTTATAGCTTTTACTAGTTCTGGTTCAGTTCTCTTGCTGAGCTCCTGTTCTGCCTGTTTGATTGTCGTTCTGAATTCAGACCATTTATTATTTTTCTGTTTAATGATCTTTTCCCTTTTTGTCCATTCTTATTTTTTTCATCTGGCGATTTGACCATTCCTGCCAAACTCTTCCACCTGCCAGCAGCTACTCTGAGAAGTCAACCCAGGGCATTTGAGTCCACATCCTGTACACTGGTTGAAGGGTGAAGGTTGAGGTTACCCTAGGACATGATAGTTGAAGAATCTAGTGCAATGACTATCTGTAGAAGCTTTGTTTAGAACTGCCTGGTGACCATGGACCGAGCCATGTTATATGTCCAAGGGAAAGGAAAACTTAGTTAAGACTTTGGAAAACTTAGTTAAGACTTTGGAAACTATAGAAAAACTACCATTATGGGGTGAAGTTATAAGTTTCGAGCATTTTTGGTATCACTTAGCTTTGGGGAACAAAGGATTATGTATGCTGAAATCTAAATTGTGTGCCTAGATTTCTACCACAGGGGTATACTCGGTCTACATTTAATAATTGGGAGATCGGAATTCAAGTGTCCATCGGAGAAGTACATGGATGATCCTTCTCTACTGGTATACATGGCAGATGAAAACCCATAGTGGTGTGATGTTATCTGTGACATCTTCATTCACACCCATCATCACAATGACTTTAATGTAGTAATTGATGGAAAATATTCAGACAAAAAGCTGCTCTCGGTGATTTATAAGAGACAGGTTACTAAAATGGACGACAATAGACAAATGTGTAGACTCAAACTTTCCAAAAATAAGGTCATACATTTTTTTTATGGTCAAATACTAAGTATCAGAACCGATAGACGTGAAAACTCTCAAGAGACCAACACATGAGAAGGATGAAAGTACATCATCAACGCAACAGTTTGTTTCCTGTCACCGGTGGTTTCCTGATCAGTATCTTAACATATACATTTTGTTTTCTGATGCTATACCGTAGATCAAAACACATTTGCAGATTAACCATAAGTGAACTTGTTCTTGAAATTTAGAGAATTGCAAAAAAGCTATTTACATATATATACCGTATATATATATATATATATATATATATACATACATAAATCTATATATACTAGATTGTGGCCCGATTCTAACGCATCGGGTATTCTAGGATATGCATATCCCCGTAGTATATGGACAATGATGATTCCAGAATTCGCGGCAGACTGTGCCCGTCGCTGATTGGTCGAGGCAACCTTTATGACATCGTCGCCATGGCAACCATTATGACATCATCGTCGCTGTGCCCGTTGCTGATTGGTCGAGGCCTGGCGGCCTCGACCAATCAGACGCGGGATTTCTACGTCCTTTATGACATCATCGTCGCTGTGCCCGTTGCTGATTGGTCGAGGCCTGACGGCCTCGACCAATCAGAGACGCGGGATTTCTATGTCGATGCTGTGCCGGTCTCTGATTGGTCGAGGCCTGGGGGCCTCGACCAATCAGAGAGCCGGGATTTCCAGGACAGACAGACAGACAGACAGACGGAAAAACCCTTAGACAATTATATATATAGATAATTGTCTAAGGGTTTTTCCGTCTGTCTGTCTGTCTGTCTGTCCTGGAAATCCCGCGTCTCTGATTGGTCGAGGCCGCCAGGCCTCGACCAATCAGAGACCGGCACAGCATCGACATAGAAATCCCGCGTCTCTGATTGGTCGAGGCCGCCAGGCCTCGACCAATCAGCAACGGGCACAGCGACGATGATGTCATAAAGGACGTAGACATCCTGCGTCTCTGATTGGTTGAGGCCGCCAGGCCTCGACCAATCAGCAACGAGCACAGCGACGATGCTGATTGGTCGAGGCCACCAGGCCTCGACCAATCAGCAACGGGCACAGCGACGATGATGTCATAAAGGACGTAGACATCTCACGTTTCTGATTCAGCGACGGGCACAGTATCAACGTAGATGTCATAATGGTTGCCATGGAGACGATGATGTCATAAAGGTTGCCTCGACCAATCAGCGACGGGCACAGTCTGCCGCGAATTCTGGAATCATCATTGTCCATATACTACGGGGACATGCATATTCTAGAATACCCGATGCGTTAGAATCGGGCCACAATCTAGTATATATATATATATATATAATGCTGTGACTGGAATTGCTCCTCTAATCATAGAAAGGGGCGACTGGTGACAAATGAAAATTCTCAAAACCATTTGTACCAGTGAATGTTCAGTCTGTGATACAGGATACACAGGCAGTCTACAGACTAGATGATAATAATTTTATGTATATAGCACCAACATAGTCTGTAGCACTTTACAATTACGCGAGGACAAGTAGAAAGAATAAAGACTGTATAGAGTAATATATAGTTCAGCAGGAGTGAGGGTCCTGCTCACAAGCTGCAATCTGTAAAGAAATAGGGAGAAACCTTAGGTAAAACATGCTGCCAAGTACGGTCCATCCATCCTCATAATAAATAGTGTTTATGATATAAATATGCATCATCCGGTCATCAACCAGGATCTCTAGTACAGTCACCAAGTGCTATTGGGTCCATGGATGATGTGGAGACAGATGAATAAGAGAGACCATATTCTGAAGAAAATTTAGAAAGTGGGAAGAGGCAAGAGTTACATTAGTGAATTGAGGTGATAGGACTGTCTATAGAGGTGTGTTTTTTTAAAGCACACTTAAAAATAAGTTGGCCAAATATTAGTCCTATTGTCAGGGGTAGTGCATTCCAGAAAACTGGTGCAGCATGAGAGAAGTCTTAGAGACAGAGATGTGAGGCTTGGAATTCTGAAAGACGTTTGTCTTAGATCAGTTGCAGAATGGAGGGCACGTGTAGGGCGATAGAAGGAGATGAAGGTGGAGATGTAGGATGGTGCAGCACTGTGCAGATCGTTGTGGGTGAGAGCGATAAGTTTGTATTGTATTCTATAGCAGATGGGTAACCAGTGCAAGGACTGGCACAAGGTGGAGGCATCGGTGAAGCAGCTGGACACACATTCCACAATGGCTGCTGCATTCTGAGCGGGTTGGAGAGGAGAAAGGTTAGTAAGAGGGAGACCGATCAGTAGAGAGTTGCAGTAGTCCTGTTGAGAATGAATAAGAGCCACAGTATGAGTTTTTGCCGTTTCAAAAGTCAGAAAAGGTTGGATTCTGGAGATGTTTTTAAGATGCAGATGACATAAACAAGCGAGTGATCTGATGATAGGAAGAAAGGAAAGTTTCTTTGTCAAATATGACCCCAAGACATCGAGCATGCTGCTTTGGAATTATGGATGATCCATCCTTAGGCAATTGCAATATCGTGTATGGGTAGGTTAATGGAGGAAACACTGAGAAGTTCATCGAGACTGGCAGAACCCCAGGTCGAATATACAAGTTTGGGTTTCTCCAATTTTTTGGAAACAGGAATATGATGATTTCTTTTATACCACTGTTAAGCAATTCTAATGAGGGGGCTACCACATGATACATGGCTGAAGTCCTCTAGAGTGGCTAATAAAGCGGGATCCTGTGTAAGGGAACCCTCTATGAAGCTCAAATCTGATATAAGAGCATGTAGACCCATGGTGGTGATAGATTAACCCTTTTCATACTACCTCCTATAGGCACAGGCTGGCATGTTCTTCTACCCAACGTAGGGAGGAGTACTGGCTGTGCCATACGTCTCTAGCACTTGTATAAGGTGACCACACTAAATATATCATTTATCATTATTTTAATGTTTTTTTAAAGTCTTTATTTAATCAAATCACAATCCAGCCACATGGTTGATGCTTTAACTAGATTTTGCATTCTACCCCCATAAAAAAACAGTACATTCTTTGAAACTGTGAGTTCGTAAAGTATTAAAACCATGGTTTTTCCATTTGGAAAGCTGAAGATTTAAAGGCCCCAAGTGAGTCTACAGCGCGAACATTCCTCTGGAAACTGGGTCAGATTTTCAGCATTTCTGCGAAAAGTACAATGGTTACTATATAAGTGCGGAGCTTAGTTTACACTTCTCAAGGAAATGTGCCACAAATAGCTGGAGGGAATTTGTAGAACTTTACTGGCTTAAAAAGCAGGGCCCCAAACAATGAGCACAAACCCCATTCATTCAGATAGGAACCACCCTATTATATTATCAGTCCTTTTAAAACATGGATATTCTGTATCAAGCCTGACAAAAGGAAAGCTGCTCCATTCAAAGCCACTGTTGCCACCCTTTTGGCATGGCTTTAAGAACAATGTCTCTTGTGTTGGCACGTGATCATGACAGAGGAAGAAGGGGGCTGTCTGACGGCTCTTTTCAGCAGCTAAGCCAGTCCCATTCACACACCTGATAGATACATAGACAAGGTTTAGACTTGGCAATTGAAATGGCAGCACGGTGATTCAGTAGTTAACACGGTGGCTCAGTGGTTAGCAGTGCAGCCTTGCAGAGCTAGGATCCTAGGTTCAAATTCCACCAAGGACAACATCTGCAATGAGTTTGTATATTCTCCACATGTTTTTGTGGGTTTCCTCTCTCCGGTTTCCATCCACACTCCAAAGACATACTGATAAAGATTGTACAAAACCTAAGAGAGAAACAAATTGAACATATAACCTGCTGTAAGGAAATAATAATAGTACATGTAAATAACATGAAGTACTTAGTAAACACTGTTTTTAATAAAAAAAGCGTAAAAGCCATCCCACCGCGACAAGGTGCATCCCAATCGGAAAGGTCCTATCCTCTAGTATTAAAACCTCACCTAGTGTGGGTGGGGCAGAGGAGAATTGGGGTCCAACTCGTCAAACACTTGCCCATGGGAATCCATATAAATGAAATGCCTAGCTCAAAAAAGGAGTCATACCCCTGTTTGTACAAACTACAAAAAACTGCAGCAAAACCAAAGAAATGAGCCGGAGCATAAGTTCTTATACATGCAAAGTATGAGAGCATGTTCACACTGTGGGCATTTAACAGATAAAAAACACCTAAACGATAGTGCCCTCTCGGCCAGCAGGGGGCATACATCTAAGCCAAATCCATAGGAACCTAAAAAATAGCACCAGACACTGAGATAATCCCTAGATGTATTAGGGAATGGTCATAAACCAAAAGGTCTGTGCATAAAAAATAGAGGTACAAAAGAAATATATGCCAATATAAATTTATTAAGGTATGAAATATACAAAAAATACTATAGGTTATAATAATACATAGACAAAACAGGTAGTAGAAAGGAACAGCTAAAAAATAGCATGTAATAGATGACAAAATACAATGCTAAAGATAACATGAGAGAAATTTGAGCACCCTACTCTGACTGCAGGCCAATGAATGCTAAGTAGTGCCCTGGGGTGGTACTCCTTAATGTACATAAGATGTAAAAGTGGGATAGTCTCCTAGATATAATGGGTAACAGGGGATATATATCCAAAGCAAGACAACATAGTTACAAATATAGAAAATAAGTTAAAGCCGGTATACCATTACCTTGAGACATGGTTGCGGTGAATAACAGGGTGCTGCAGGCAGAGAGGGGAGCCTCGACGCGCGTTTCACCTGAATGGCTTCGTCACGCCTCCTGTCGAAGGTTGTCAAAATGTTTTGATTCGCTGACAAGAAAATTAGATCCTAAAAAATGGCGAGGAATTAAATGACAGTGTATATTAACATTCCCTATATTTTCAATTTGAATGAATAGCAAATTTTTACCGATAATTGTATTGTCTGAATTAGATCTGATTACCGCACGCAGGCGTTTGCCAAATTCCAAAATGTCAGCGTAATTCGGAGACAGGCTGTCCTAAAACAGTCTATTCCCATTGCAGCTTTCATGTACTAGGGGAAGGGTATAAGTTAGAAATGCTCCCACATTAAAATAGCCCGGGGCATGGAAAAAATGGAAACTCAGTGCGTTATGAGTCATGGAGTTGTGACAATATGCAATCAGTTATCGCATATTTTTTTGCCAAACTGTGTTTAAAAGTCCTTTTTAAAATCCATGCAAAAATTAAAACATGGATACAATTTGCTAAGCTATAATGGAAAACAGATCAATTGGACTCTATTTATCTCTTGCGCCCAATGACTTAAAGGATTGTCTCAAAAAGCAGCAGATGTGATAAAATAGAAAATGCCTTTTACATTCCTGCTGGTCCAGTATTGTCTCGAGTCGTCAAGGCATCTCCAGTGAGGGCAGTGATTGCCTGCAGCGGTCATGTGGTCACGAATAGCACATGAGTACTGTTGAAAAGCAAACACGTGAACAGAGTGCATCCTTCCTCTTTGATTAGCCGGCCAGGCGGGATGTCATCCTTGCTGCATGACGCACACATGACATCGCAGCCTGGCCAGCTTATCAAAATATCGACAGGTAGGAGGCATTTTACACCGCTCCCATCTAGCGGCCATGGAGCACTGATCTGGCCGCTATACCAAAACACTGAACATGGGAAAGAAGTTTTCAATCGAAAGAGGTCAAAATGGACAACTCTATTAAAGGGCTTGTCCAGGGTGGGGTACACATAAAGTGACTGCAGACTTGGTAATCTTCACAGCGTGTACAATGTGCGCTGTCAGGATTCTCCTGTGTCGGCGCATACCTCCAGCCACATCCCGACTAGACCTGTCCGGCTTTACTCAGCTTCCTTGTATTAAGCAAGGCCATGCACGTCTAGTTGGCATGTGACTGCTTGTAGGCAAATCGGATAATTGGGGTCACACACCAGAGAATAATGATAGCGCGCACTGTGCACGCTGTGAGGATTCACAAATGTGCAGTCACATATACTTGGACAATTCCTTTTGACTGTATACAAATCATTTCAACCTTTTTCCAGACATTAGATAAATATGGGTGGATCGTCCTGTTGATGGAGGAGAGAAGGATCGGGCATATAGGATTTGAGTATGTTCCATCTTCCATCGCAGCTGCCAAAGGTTTATAGCAGGAACTGATCTCATACATAGTAGATTGTTGCAAAAAAATCACTTGAATGCAGAAATCTCTGCACGTTGCAGAAACAACCCATTAACATGTATGGGAGGAAGATGCAAAACCCGTAAGTTTTGTGGCTGTTTAGCAGCCATGAAACATGCAGCCGTGAGGACTCGAACTTGTCACTCGAGCACCCGCGATACTCGGTGCATACACGAGGAACCTAGGCAAACTGGAGGACCGAGCACCCGCGCTCATCACTAAGTGGCATTAGTAGGAGATGTAGTTACTTCACCTCTGACTTCTTGTTACTCATCCTATCAGTGAATGCAGCTTTCCCTTCCTTTCTATAAATATGGTTTGCTTGAAATAGAAGATAAAGAGCTTTCTGTCGCGGCGTGAGCAGTGTTCTGTGAGTAAGCCCCGCTGCTGAGAGCCGTCTTTGTGGCTCCAAGAGGCCTGAAGGCGTAATGTGGGGAGTCACAATGTGCCTTTAAATAGTCCAAATTAGTGTAATGACGTGTTCAGCATTTTGTATCGTTCTCTGAGCATTTCTATTGGTGTCGCACACTGCAGCCAAGCCGCACCATAAACATAGTAAATAACTTTTACAAGAACACATGATTAAATGCAGAAATGCATCTTTAAACAAACAAAGGCGTGAGTTAAAGGGGTATTCCCATCTCCAAAATCCTACCCCAATATGGTGTAATAATATTAGCAAATACCACCAATTAGAAATATAGTATAGTTCTTCTGATTAGCTTTGTCACTTACCTCATATGCGGGGCATTGCAGTAGCTTAGGCATCCATGGTTATGACCACTCATATAGTAACAGGCAGGCAGTTGTTAGTGGATTTCGAAGTTACCCACACAAAGGTAAGCGACATAGCTAATCAGAAGAACTATACAACATTTCTAATTGTATTTGCTAATATTATTATTATTACACCTACTACATATTGGGATAGAATCTTGGAGATGGGAATATCCCTTTAAGCCCCGTAAGGCCTGTCATACACTTTAGATAGCTGTCAGGTGAAAGATCGTTTGGTTGACAGCTAGCTCTCCCAAGTCACCCATACACAGGTACGTGTCCAAACAGACATCATCTGTTAATTCAACAACCCAGATCTTTCTTTCCCTTACATCATCTACCAGGAAAGACCCCCATATGCATTAAACAATTGGCCAAATGTGCCAAAATCATCAGGTTGCTTGTAGCATGTGGATTAGATTTGGTAGAATATGATCCACTTTGCTGGTACTGTAATACGCTTTGGATTTTCTGTGAGCAAATTCTGATTGAAAATGTGCATATCCACCACGTGTGAGCATACCATATGGCAGTGCAATGTGTCAGGCTACTTGTATTGGAAAGAATTTTCTTTGCATTGCATCGACTTTGATGTTACTTTTTCTTTAACAAAAAGCAGTTCATCATTTAAGTCCATCAATAATAGATCACAGATGGATGTGTATAAATATTTAATAAACCAAGCACAATGGAATGTGTTATCTGGGTACTTAAACCGTCCTATAATATGCTATAGAAACTGTCGGTATATACTTGTAGTCCCCAGATCTTTACTTTTCCTGCATTTTACAGCATTGGAAAGCTAAATATTTCTAATCCCTTAATGAGGTTGTCTCAAATTTGGAAGTTATCCCCTATCCCTTTCCATAGTGGATAATGTCCCAATTGCTGGACATCTGACTACTGGGATCTCCACTGATCCCAAGAAGTGGGTGTGAATAGAGCAGGGGGTGATCATGCCCACTGGCACTCCATTCATCAATAATGTGACTGCTGCGGGGCTCGTCTTTGGCATCCCCATATGGAGAAACAGTGTACATGATCAACCTCCATTCACATGGGGCAAAGAGCCCAGGTTCTCTGGACTGGTATAGGGGCTCAGCAATTGGAAAGTTATCTCTTTTCCAATAGGTAAGGGACAGCTACTACGCTTGACACTATGCCTTTAAAAGACTGATCTGTTTACTGGGTGAGTGGATACCAACAATCACCAGAACTGTTGTCCCATATGTTCTACTTTTCCCAACCACAAGATCAGGACCACGAGGAGTGGAATGTAACGCAGATCGAAAATGCACCATGATCGAAATTCAATGTCTTGGCGTTGACAGAAATGCCTTAAAGGGGAATTACACTGCTAATTAATTTTTAAGAATAAGCTGCACTGTGTGTGTATGAGGAATAACACTATTTCTGGCCATTATAGGGCTGGTATAGTATTTTTCCAAAGTTTTGCACTCTCCAGGCTTTATTCCTAATTTGCAGTTGACTCTGAGCTAGTGGGAGGAGACTAGACACTATGATGTCTCCAATATACAGCACACAGAAAAGGGATTCCAGCTCTATTTGCCTTTGGTAGCACTCAGACAGAAGCAGCAGAGGCTTGGAGAAAATTATACAGCAGTACTGATCAGTGTTTCTGTGAATCCAGCTCTGCTGCAAGCTGGTTAGAATCTACAGGATCTGTTTATCTGCCCCTCAGTCTGCATCTTACTCCTTCTCTTCCCCCTCTATAAAGGAGAATATGAGTTTTAAGCTGACAAGTTTGGACTTTTTTCAGATCAGATGATGAGTTTAGGAAGCGGCAGGGGAGGAGAGAGGCCAAGAAGTGGCTCATAAGTGGAGAAAGAAGCAAATATTATAACAAAATTGTACTATCGATTTTTCTCAATGTTTATTGAAAGTACAGTGTCCAATTCATGTAAAGTCATTTTTGGAAATACCATTAACTGGTGGCGAAATATAAATATATCCACCAATTTCCCACTGTTATTGCAGCAAATCACCTCTTAAATGAAGAAAATACGTTTTACTTGCGTTTCAAGCCCTAATCTGTGGTTTATCGGGGAATATCCCAGGATCATGGAGAGTGTACGGAGCTGAAGAACCTGGAACGCTTCTTTTGTAGTCGTTACTCATGCGAGTTCATCCTAGGTGAATGTGTATGCTGGATGGGAAACACTTGAAATTACGCAGTTGCAGGGCTGTGTTAGTAGAAAGCGCACCAATCCAGAGGTACATGTCTCCGTGGCTGGAGGAGAGGGGGATTTTATATCTGGCAGTTGCCAGAGGGTCTGGGAGACATTACACAGCAAATCGCTGCTGCTGACGGTGCAACTAGAGGGAAGGATTTATTACTTGCACCTTTGCGGACTTGTGAGACAAGGCAATGATCCCTAGGTGTATAGAGGTAGTGCTCAGTGCTGCTTCTTCTATTTCTTCTATTTCTTAATTTTTTTTTCTTTCGCCTCTTAATATCATATGCCGAAAGAAGATTTTCTTTTTTCCAAACCAGAGCTTTCAGGAAGTTGAGACTGGAAAATTTCATTTGGTAGTGTTGCTTGCCAAGTGGAAATAAGAACCAGAGGGTTCAGAAAAAAACGCGTCCCCCTCTCCAATTTACCCCTCCCTGAATTATATTTTCCATCGTTCAGTACAGGCAAGAAGGGGCGGCTGCTTAATGATCTGTGTAAAGGTGATTTCATTGTTATGATCAGTTATCAATAGATATCAACTGTACATGTCCAGATACAAAGTGTTACTGAGTGCATGGAGGATGTGGGACAAGATGGTAGAAAGGAGCAGATTATGGGGAGAAATGCAGTAAGGGGAGCTGAAAACAGCTACGGTAAATTAATGAGGTGATGTGATAGGCCAGCCCCCAAGAGATGTGATTTTAGGGCACACTTAAAATTATAGACACTTGGAATTCATAGGACTGTGTGGGGTAGTGCGTTCCAGAGACCTGGTGTAGCATACTTGATCCCCCCTGAAAACTGCAAGATGGCCTCAAAAGACCCCCCCAACACACACAGTATGATGCCATCGCATCTCTCCAGACATACTATGATGGCCCACAGCCCCCCACACACATAATGTTCCCCATAGCCCAACCACATAGTATGATGCCCCACAGCATCACCCACACATAATGATGCCCCTCACAACACCCATCACTCAGTATGAAGGCCCTCTAAGCCTTCCTATATAGTATGGTGCGCCACAGCATCACCCACACATAATGATGCCCCTCACAACACCCATCACTCAGTATGAGGGCCCTCTAAGCCTTCCTATATAGTATGATGACCCCACAGGATCACCCACACAATGATGCCCCTCACAACACCCATCACTCAGTATGAAGGCCCTCTAAGCCTTCCTATATAGTATGGTGCGCCACAGCATCACCCACACATAATGATGCCCCTCACAACACCCATCACTCAGTATGAAGGCCCTCTAAGCCTTCCTATATAGTATGGTGCGCCACAGCATCACCCACACATAATGATGCCCCTCACAACACCCATCACTCAGTATGAGGGCCCTCTAAGCCTTCCTATATAGTATGATGACCCCACAGCATCACCCACACAATGATGCCCCTCACAACACCCATCACTCAGTATGAAGGCCCTCTAAGCCTTCCTATATAGTATGATGACCCCACAGCCTCCCTACACACAGTTTGATGACTCTGCAGCCCCCCCCCACACAGTATAACGGACCCCCTCATGCTCCCTACACAGTATGATGTTATCATAGCATCCCACATAGTATGAAGGCCTTACATCCCACCCAACCCAGTATATTTCTACAGCCCCCTACACAGTATGATACTGATGGCTCACTATTCCACGATTGTATTCAACTGTATCCACATTCTGGGTATGCAGATATCATTGAAATTGTGACGTGGAGGGTGCAGTGTTTTGCGGCATACAACGGCCCAATGGCAACCATGTGACCAGCAGCTCTTAGTGGTACGCCACTGCCTCTCATGGCTACTTACTCCAGGCCTCTGTTCTACACAGTTTGTCCCAGACTTTCCCGCACTTCTTTGATTTCAGTCTGGGTTGACTTATTGGTTCTTGTTATTGTCAGAAATCTGCCTGAATAAAACATCTCTAATAATAATAAATAATCTTTATTTTTATATAGCGCTAACATATTCCGCAGCACTTTACAGTTTGCACACATTTCATCACTGTCCCCGATAGGGCTCGCAATCTAAATATCCTATCAGTATGTCTTTGGAATGTGGGAGGAAACCGGAGTGCCCGGAGGAAACCCACGCAAACACGGAGAGAACATACAAATTCTTTGCAGATGTGGTCCTGGGTGGGATTAGAACCCAGGACTCCAGCGTTGCACGGCTGCAGCGCTAACCACTGAGCCACCGTGCTGCCCATCTCTAATATTAATCACGATAAAAGGCGCTACACTTAGGGGCCACACATCACTGGTGGACACAGACATAAAAGGGCCCCTGTGTAAAAATAATATATGTGCCCTTTGCAGCCCAAAATCTCCTAATAAAGCAAAATTGCACCTGCTTTAGAGGTAGAAATGGACCCCCTTACCTCTTGGTCACTGGTACGACCACACAGGTTGCACCAATGATATGTCCCACATGCCCCCCACACAATAGCTAGTTGTCAGCCAAGTAATTATTTAGCCACTCATTCAGCAGGTAATTATCTCTCCCAACTTCTCCATATACAGGAGCACCTGCTCCATTCAGTGCCCATGTGTTCAGTATAAGAGAACCGCTGCCAGACTCCAGCTTATTTTGCTTGAGAGTCGTCATTTTATTCTTATGCTTTGATGGTGGCTTTGTCAGTAGATAGCACAGTACGTGCACTTTGTGAGTTATCTCTGTCCATCTAGGAGAGAACTTGATCCATGTCATACACTTAATAAAATGTTGTCTCCAATTGGAAATCTAGCAACAGGCGTTCCTCTTGGCTTAAACATATAAATGCATCATTGTGTGCAGAGGAAATATCCCCAAGCGTATATAGCCTGAAGCCATATGAACGCTCGCAGACAAATCTCTGAGTGTGCTCGTCATCGGATGCCGCAACAGAGACTTACAGAAAGTGAAGTAGATCTTAATCAATCTCCGACAGCACTACATGAGGAAGGAAGACAAGGGTCATGATGATGGGAGCATAGAACCACATTACAAATGCAGCACTTTTACATTGTCTATACTAAGTCCCTTGAGTGATTGACCGGCATGTGACATTACTTACGCCTAATCTATTCCTCCTGACCTGTAAAGGTCTTGAATGTTCGGCCAAAGTGATGTTTCAACCATCAAATATCAACCTACTTTGCGTTGGGTTGGGTCACATACATTAAAGGGTTGTTTCCATCTCAGCATTTCATGGTTGCTGTGGAAATATTCATGTCTAAACACCAGCTACCGGAGGTTGGGACTATGGAAACAGACTAGCAGACTGTGCTAAAGTGTTTCCATAAAGTCCACCTACACATTCGATAAAAATTGGCCAATTCTGCCAGTGTTCCCGCCTGTGGAGGAGTTAGGAGAGATAGTGGTCATCTGAACGATCATTTGTCCAACCGCTGTCTAATGTCTATGGAGGCCTCAAGTCCCTTTTTGAGCAGCCCGCTTAGTAATTACTATAGCCCCAACCACTTGTATCTGGTTCATAGAAATGAAATTTCAGTCTGAGCCATGAATTCCCGAGAAGCACTTTAGGTAAATTATGGTGCAATCTGGGTGAAAGATGAACATAAACCCTAACGACTGGTGGCAGTAAAGGATCGCTTATCATCAACTTGTCTGTTGATTGTCAGTTGTTTAGTAGCCTGTTTACACTGGCCAACTGCACTTTGAATGTGCACTGAACTATCTGTGTGCATAGGGCAATGAGCTGCCGAGAACAATGCTCTTTTGTGCAGCAGAAAAGATCATTTCATCCAATGAACAAGCGTTTTGCTCGTTGATCAGATTATCGGTAGCCTGTTTACATAGCAAGATTATCATGAAATGAAAGTTCCTAGAACGGCTTGTTCACGATAATCTTTTAGTGTAAATGGGTTGTGTGGCCTTAGGCTACAAAGTCTGCAGTGAATCTTCACACCACGTGCACCGCAAGGACTCTCTGGAGCAGGCGGCCATGTGTCCACACGTATGTGATTTGCATACTCCCGGCCACATTTCAACTAGACTTTGCTCAAAACATGTGCATTGAGTGAAGCCGTGCACGTCTAGTCAGCATGTGACCACAGATATGCAAGCACCCGCAGTTTCCGGCGCCGGCACTAGAGAATCCTCATAGACTGCAGAGAGACTGTAAAATTGTAGACTAAGGCCGGACAACCCCTTTAAGTGAAGATTTCACATATATCTTCCCCATTGTGGTTTATAACATAGATCTAGAGGCAGTAAAGAATGCTCGGAGATTTCAGCTGCAATAACCTTCTTTGCGTTAGAATAGATTCCAATACACTAGGTCCATTTTTATAAGAGCGTAGCAGATAAGATGATGATTACCGAGCTTGAAAGTAACCTCATGTTTCCTGCACTCTGATGAAAGGTTTCTTTTAATCTCTCTGCACATATGAAATCTGCCCTACAGATGTGCAATATATGACGTCAAGTCACATAACTAGGCACATCATGGTCACAGAGCTGACCCATCTATTGATAGAACGCACCCGTTTCATATTTAGGGGTCATGCTACAGTTTGCGAAAAACTGATTAATAAGACAATTTTGCTGCCTCCATTGCATACATATAATAGTCCTACTTATGTAAATCACCCCAGATCTTTTGTAATAACATATGTACCTAGTATAGTAAGGTCATACGACAATATCATTTCTTAAAGGCTGCTTTGTAAATGCAAATATAATAATCCCATGGCAAATCCATCCTGTTTTATCATATCTTTGCATATGGTATCTTTCTTTCTAAAGCTCAAATACCAGCATATATCTAACAATAATAAAGAAAAGGAAAACTGAATGTCTGCCAAACAAAATGTAAAAGACCACAGGAGAGATTTACTGAGAGCAAGATAATCCTCTGTACATAGCACTGCAAACACACATTCAATACCGTTATTGTAAGTTCTTCCATTATTGAAGCCGCCCTGTTCCAGTAAGTCTACTGCATTCACTGGTCAAAGAAAACATAGCAATTTTTTTCTTAAAAAGGGGGAAAAAAAGGTGAAATATATTGTTCTACAAGATGCAAAGATCCTAAAAGTAGGATTTTAGCCATTCTGATCACACATATGAGGATATGAGGATAAATCAGGACACACATCCAGTCACCTTGGATGCGGGGTCAGGTTTTTCCTATTTAGAGTTAAGGTGCGCTTCTACTGGCCAACTCACAGCCGCCAATTGCTTACACGAACGCCAATCGGCGTTTGTTTAATAGTCTGTTTTCCCATGATAACAGAATAATCAGTAATAGACTATCATTTTTATTGCCAGCACATGTCTACCAAGAGGAATGATTTTTAAGCCATCGTAAAAATGATTTCACCCAACGAGCAATTTTTAAGTCAGAGTAAAAATCATTTCACCCAACGAACAAGTGTTTTGCTTGTTTGTCAAGTGATTTGCGGCTTGCCTACACTGCCCGATATTAGGAGAACTAGCGCTCCATGGAACGCTCATTTTAGATTATCTAATAGCTTGAACCCTTGGACATTTACCCTGCAGAAAGACAAAGCCAAACTTTTTCATGTGCCACCAAATGGTGCTTTAAGTAAAACCATAATTGTCTATTAGGTCACAATATCTCTGTACATACATTTCATTCATAAAAAAATTAACTAAATCAGACATACAGTATTTTGTCTACCTTTTTGCTTGTTTTTTTTCTCTTGTTCTTGATCTCCTGGTATCAGTTCGGCTTCCTTTCTACTCTTGCCAGCATATGCCACTGGACAGGCTACCATGCACAGTGCCCCCTTGACTGATCGGTTCTGCTTCCAGTTTACTGTGTATGATGGTTCCCTGTCTCTTCTCCCAACAGATGATGGGGAAGATAGGTATCAAATAAGTTGCCACCAGAGATGTCTGGCATTCTCTTTCTCATAGAGAACATAAGAACACTCTTGCATATGGGTGAGTGGGGTGAAATTGCATGCCAGTCCACAGTTTGGCCAACACTGTCTAAAGTGTATGGTGGGCCTAAGTGCCAAAGTTGTCTTTAGACTTTTCTTCACCTGTGTCAGACATTAAATTTGCTAACCTAATTCTGTAAATTGGCAATGCCTGGTCACGAACAACTGGGGCACAGCCCACCAAGTCGCCCTAGCCGCTCCTCTGCAACTAGAGAAGCATCATCTCTCTATCATTTGAACCCTTAATAAGCAGAAAAGTTGTCCATGTTCTCTTACATTGAAATATGTGTAGCCAATGATTATTATTTACCAAAGAGCTGAAAACCCTATTTCTTGCCAAGTTGGCCATGTTGTGCATGAAATGACCACTACCTGCTCCCCAAGGTTCTAGAAAAAAGCAGAAGTAATGAGTATGTTCTTAAGACAGATTCCGGAGGTAATCACAGTAGTGTGTAATGACCTCTAGGCTCAGATCGGTAAATGGCCTTAGATGTTATCAGGTACCGACATAAACAAGGATTTTATAGCTAGTAAATAGAAACAAAACCTATGTGCCTATATAATGTTACTGATTGCTGGAATGGTGAGGGAATTAAAGAGAATTTTCAGACTCACTGGTGACTTTACAAGGCCATGAACTGGCCCTGCAACACCCCAGAAGTATTAGGCCACATAGATCCCGTCATTGAGCTATAATAGCTGATTTGTCTTTGCAGTGACGTAAGGATTATGTTGTCATGGTGTTTTTTTCACGCTTATTTAGCTGTGGAATTTTCGCATTTTATGTGCTGAAACTTGTGTGAAAACTGGCTAGAAAATATGTCCGATTGCTATTCATACAACCACATTTATTGTGATGTAGCTCACAAGCAAATTCTGAGAATTATTTTATTTTATACTATTGAAAATGCAAAGATTTATAGTTCACGTCATGGAAAAATACAAGGTATAATAAAATAAGGGGAAATTGCCAGTTCTTTAAAAAGTTCCTTATAAAAGCGACTTTCGACAAGCTTAGGTCTGTGTTTTTTTTATCAGTGGGGAAGTCGACTCATACAGACACCATCATGATTCATAATGATTAGTGATGAGCGAATATACTCGTTACTCGAGATTTCCCGAGCACGCTCGGGTGTCCTCCAAGTATTTGTAAGTGCTCGGAGATTTAGTTTTCATCACCGCAGCTGAATGATTTACATCTGTTAGCCAGCATAAGTACATGTGGGGGTTGCCTGGTTGCTTGGGAATCCCCACATGTAATCAAGCTGGCTAACAGATGTAAATCATTCAGCTGCGAAGAAAACTAAATCTATGAGCACTAAAAAATACTCGGAGGTCACCCGAGCGTGTTCGGGAAATCTCGAGTAACGAGTATATTCGCTCATCACTAATAATGATAATATAAATATAGGGCAACTTTCCCTGATGTAATACATTCATGTTGAAATTCATTTTGTACAATTACTCTTAAAAACACAACAAATGGATCTTAAATTGTGTTGGATATAGATCCAATAGTTTGACTTGTAACCTGATTCCACGTATACTCCACATTGGGTCACCATTTTTTAGTTTTGCACCAGGGGAGGCTCTAAATGCATGATCTACTAGTGGTGCGTAACATGCAATTTTGCTCGTAAAGGCGGAGAAGAACAAACCACCACCTGACAACTCGGCAGCAGCTAATCTTCCATGAGAAGGAAAGAATCCAGCTGCCCAATTCTTCTTTACCCCAATATCTACCATCAGAATACACATCTATATGTCCAGATTTATTAAGACTTGCGTTTCGCACACTAGACTTAATCAGGGGTGTACAGTAATATTTCTAGCCTAAGAAATAAGGTTTCTCCTTGTGGAGAGTGACATACCAGCTCTGGCTTGTCAAGGTAAGGAGGCTTATTCGTCGTGCAACGCTCTTCTGGGAAATTTAATATGAAAATTTCCTCTTCAGAGAAAAAGAGGACTTAAACTCTATAGTGCCACCTGTTGGAAGTAGCGATCCTACAAGTCACAATCAACCCTTTAACGCATCGTGCAATATGACTTAGGATAAAAGCCAAATCAGTATCTCAATTCGCAGACACGGTGTTTTGGGCTGTTGGCCCTCGCCAATGCGAAGCATGAGAACTGATTTGGCTAGGTGAGAGGCTCTGGACTGGGGTCTAAGGGGTGGCGCTATAGAGTTTAAGTCCTCTTTTTCTCTAAAGAGGCAATTTGCATATTAGCCTAAGAAACACAGTCATTTTCCATGAATGAGGAGGGTGGTCATAGCCACACCATGGCTCAATTTTTGCACAACCCCGCGTGTTTTACACCACGTTGATATATTGGACACTATAGTTGTTTGACTTGGCCTGCCAAATCGGTGAAATCAACCAACATGAATCAAACAGGTTTGACCCCTTTAGACCACCTTGTGTTTGAATCTAATACATGTGGATATTCTATGTAAAAGACACACCCATTAGACTAAAGTTAGCCGAACCCGACAATAATGGCAGGGTGAGCCAGCAGTCTAATAAGTGTGGGGGTCTTTCGACTTTCCCCTAATAGATGATGTCGGGGGAGGTAAGGGTTGGGCAGATGCTTCATAACTGCGGAACTAAACTGATCTTTCTGAATTGTGTCGAGTAGAACTGAAGCCTTAGTTCCATGAAACACTGAATGAATCAGTTTCCTTGAAGACCAAAAATAGTTGACCGTACAGTCATGGTGTTATCCTCCTTGAAATTCTGAAGTTTAAGACGTCTTTGTATAGTAATAGTATTGGAGGAGAACTTTGGGAATGTTACTGAGAACAAAGAAACATAAGATAAGAAGACTGAAACTTCCAACAACAAACACTGGGATGTATTTATTATTAGAGAAAGTTTGAGCATATGAGCAATAATCTGTCTATCTGCCAAAGGCAACATCACAGCTGTGGGGTGGAAGCAATGGTAATGTTACAAGCACAAGTATATAATATATACATTCATGTGATGTCAGATTTGCATGCGGAATGTAGTTACAAGCGGTTCAGAGATACTAGAGGCTCAGAAGTCCAATTGTAACATAAAAGTGTGTGCACAACGTCTTTTTCAGGCTCATTCCACGAATAAAAGAAGTGACATGTCCATTCTTCTGACATTTTCCACTGGGAAGACACCTTGCACATTACAATACAAGTCAATTGGAAAGCTCAGAAGAAGCCAAAAAGATGACCAGAGACTTTTTGGAGCTTTTTGCCATAAGATTAGCATAAAACAAATGCTAGTGGTTTCTTCATTATTCAATAACGTGAAAAAAAAAGTGGAGAAAAAGACTTCACAAAAACCATGACAAAACCCTAAAAAAAACACCAGTGGTTAAAGCAATAAGAAAAATGCTTAGAGAATTTTCTAAAAAACTCCACAAAGAATGATTCAGGAACAAAACATTCCAGAATTTCCTGAAGAATCTTCTGATTGAAAGACCTAAGTTTTAAAGACATTGTGTGGACGTAGCCAAACTTTTTTATTATTTTTTTGAGTAGAAAGAGGGTACACAACGTCTTTTTCCAACAGATCCGGTCTTGGAAATTGCCTGAAAAACCTATCAAAAAATATTTAAATGAATGGACATAAGACATTGGCTATGTACAGTCAGAGTCTGTTTGCAGAGTTTTTGGGCAGAACCTCAAAGTTTTGAGGAGCTTTGGGATTTGAAAGAGGATTTGGAGAGTTTCCACTTAGTTTCTGCCTAGTTTCTGCTAAAAAAAAAAACTCAAAAAATGTTGTGTGCACTTACCCTTGTTATAAAAAAAAACACTTGCTGTGCGCATGTTCAGGCTCTTGAAGGTCTTTCAATCACTTCAAGTTTCTAAAAATGTTGAGCTGTTAAAAGAAGTGACCTGTTCGTTCTTCTGGCATTTTCTGCTCAGAAGATGCTTTGTATGTTACAATGCAAGTCCATGGGAAAGCATAAAAGTTGCCCGGAAGATGGCCGGATGTCTTTTGGAGTGCTTAGCTGTAGTTTTTGCTTTACAAAACGCTCAATTTTCTTTTTTCATTATTAATTGGAGTGAAAAAAAAAATTACAGAAAAATGACAGTAAAAAAGATTTCACAAATACTTTAGGAAAATCGGCCAAAAAAATCCATTGTGGCCAAAACCGGTGGAAAAAACGCTCTGAGAACAACTGAATTAGAAGTCGCTTCAAGGGAAAAAAAAACACTAGAGTTTCCAGAAGGGTCTACTTGAAAATCTTGGCAGGTTCACCTGAGTGTAAAAGATTTGTGTACACATTTAATATGGGGTTAAAAAGGTGTAGCAAAATCTTTTTTTAAAGAACAAGTAGCTCTGCTGCTATTTCAACAGCTCTATTCCATTTATATTTTCTGTAGACAAGTTATGGCTCCTTCTGCTTTAAATGCCCTTTTTAACAAGCCAATAAATGTCCAAACAAGCTCTAGTGAGAACTCTTGTCTCTGATCTTTGACCTGTGCAAACATGGCAGCAACCAGCTCGTTCATCAACTGATTGCATCTTTTATGCAGCCTAAAAAATATTAACGATCGATACAAAATATTAACCTGTGTTGCGGAAAATATGCCAGCTATCTGGGGATTGCACAATCAAATTAACAATCATTAGTTCCCACACATCAGCCTGGGATGTCATCTACAAGTGGGAAATCCCTTTTTCACAATACCAAAGTTTAACATTGACATTGTAAGAATTTGTACTGATAGTCCAGTTCATCTGGTGTCTCCAGTGTATTCATTTATGTCTCGTTACTGTTTTATAAATCTCTGGGTTTATGAAATGATGTACCATATGAAGCCATATGTTTCAGGGATAGTAAAACTAGGAGAGTCACTTGTAGAGAAGGATCTGGGTGTACTGGTACATCACAGAATAAATAACAGCGTGCAATGTCAATGATGGAGAGTAAAACTAGGAGAGTCACTTGTAGAGGAGGATTTGGATGTACTGTTAGACCGCAGAGTAAATAGCATGCAATGTCAATGAGGGAGAGTAAAACTAGGAGAGTCACTTGTAGAGAAGGATTTGTGTTATGACCTGGTGGTTAGGAGTACCCGGCACGACCTGATAGTTAAACTCACGCAGGACAAGCTCTGGGATGTGGGAGCTCTGCTGACTGCAGGCCCTAATCCTATCACAACAACTAAAAATAGCTGTGGAGCGTTCCTGACTCTCCCTAGACGCCTCTTCACAGCCTAAGAACTAGCTAGCCCTAGAGATAGAAAATAAAGCCTACCTTGCCTCAGAGAAATTCCCCAAAGGAAAAGGCAGCCCCCCACATATATTGACTGTGAGTAAAGATGAAAGTCACAAACGCAGAAATGAAACAGGTTTCAGCAAAGGGAGGCCAGACTTACTAAACAGACAGAGGATAGGAAAGGTATCTTTGCGGTCAGCACAAAAAACTACAAAAGACCACGCAGAGTGTGCAAATGGACCTCCGCACCGACTCACGGTGCGGAGGTGCCACTCTGCATCCCAGAGCTTCCAGCTAGCAAGACAAAATCATGATAACCAGCTGGACAAGGCAACAATGAACAAATAATAACTATCAGGAACTTAGCTTCTGCTGGAGAAGGCAGGTCACCAGAAAGATCCAAGAGCGAACTGAACCAATGCAGGAACATTGACAGCTGGCATGGAGTAACGATCTGAGTGGAGTTAAATAGAGCAGCCAACCAAAGGATAAACCACGTCACCTGTGTAAGGAACCTCAGAAGCAGTAGCTTCACTCACAGCCACCAGAGGGAGCCCATAGACAGAACTCGCCGAAGTACCATTCACGACCACAGGAGGGAGTTCGACAACAGAATTCACAACAGATTTGGATGTCCTTCTAGATCACAGACTACATGATGTTATTTAATGTCAATCATGGAGAGTAAAACTAGGAGAGTCACTTGTAGAGAAGGATCTGGATGTCCTTATAGATCACAGACTAAATAACATCATGTAGTGTCTATCAGTGAGAGTAAAACTAGGAGAGTCGCTTGTAGAGGAGGATCTGGGTGGACTTGTAGATCGCAGACTAAGTAACTGCGTGCAATGTCAATCAGTAATTGTCAGCAGGATATTGTCATGTATTAGAAGAGGCATGGACTCGCTGAACAGGGATGTCATACTGACACTTTAGAAAGTGTTAGTGCAACCTCAATTCTTGGCGTTATATCTTAAGGGGCCCTGGAGTCAACTGAAATACAAAGAGCCACAAAACTGATATATGCATGTAGAATCTTAGTAGTAAGGATATCAAAAACAAGTAAAAGTCTTGGGAAGAGAATATATATATATATATATAATCTATATATATAATTGTCTAAGGGTTTTTCCGTCTGTCTGTCTGTCTGTCTGTCTGTCTTTCTGTCTGTCCTGGAAATCCCGGCTCTCTGATTGGTCGAGGCCGCCAGGCCTCGACCAATCAGAGACGGGCACAGCGACGATGATGTCATAAAGGACGTAGACGTAGATGTCATAAAGGACGCAGCCTTGCGGCCTCGACCAATCAGAGACGGGCACAGCGACGATGATGTCATAATGGTTGCCATGGCGATGATGATGTCATAAAGGTTGCCTCGGCCAATCAGCGACGGGCACAGTCTGCCGCGAATTCTGGAATCATCATTGTCCATATACTACGGGGACATGCATATTCTAGAATACCCGATGCGTTAGAATCGGGCCACAATCTAGTATATATATATATATATATATATATATTAATGTACATATGGCCCATAAAAATAAAGTATCAGCTGTTTCATGCAAAATATCCTCAGAATTCAAGTGGGCACTCCATCTGCCTGGTGGAAGAAGGTTCTAACTCCAGGAGCAGCATGGCTTCTTCTCTACAGTATCTGCTCACAACTGGAATAGATGACTGTTCCAAGAAAAGGCTGGGATGATGATATAAAAGAAAGTAACGTCAATCTTATGTAAATGTATAGAAGTCTCTTTCTGAGGGGAAGGGAACTTTTAATTAGTAATAGATATTTCTCACTCATCTGCACTGCAGAACAAAGCATAAGATAAGTAACTGGTCACTTCCTTTTTGACATAATTGCAGTTCCCCAGAATTGACATTACCTTCGTGCGTATTTATCGTACCGGAAAACCCAATGGACTATACTGGTCCTCAAATATAGAAGTAGACGCTAGGCTAGGTGTGCTTTCATTTTCATTGACTGCTGCTTTTTGGCATAAAGTTAGAGGAGGCTGGGTTTTTCTAAAGCTGGGAAACCTGCATCACCTGGCCAACTGAGTCATGAATGTAAAAGTCCCGGACAACCCCTTTAACTCCCATTCCTTAACAGTCACTGCTCAATTTTTGGATGGTAATGCCCCTACCCCATTATTGAGATCAATAGTAGTAGACCTGCATTAGGCATTTTTTTAGGATATGTAATATACGGTAATTAATTTTACTTGACTAAATATGTCCGGTAGATTTAGAAACAATGAATGGATGAATGAAGCGGCGGTGCCCAAGCTTCACTGTCTCCTCATCCAGAAGGGGCTCTGCAGATCTCTATTTTAGGAATTTGTTGGATCCCACTGGTTGGACCCCCAGTTATCATCTATCCTATGGATAGTCAATAACTTTCAAACTCAGTACAAACCTTATAGCATAAACATCTAGGTTAAGAAAATGTTCAAAATGGATAGATGGTTACAACAAGATGATGGTAATTGTGATGTATCTGATAGAAGTTATCACATGATGATATTTGTGAGAAGTTTTTTCTATTAAAAAAAAAAAGACCAGCACTGTAAATTCTACAATGAATAGGGATAGGGAGACACCGTAAATCTTACTGTTTCTAAACTAAAATCCAGCTTAGTGTGCTTTTGCTTTCGAATGCACATTGACCGGTCCGTTATATTTCAAAGGTCATTAAAACATGAACGTAACTCTTCTCTGCGCTTCCAGACCTGGGGCTGAAACAAGCAACTCCCCTTGTTCTGCACCTGCTGACATCAATCTCTTTCCATTTTCCTGTTGTTCGTTCCTTTCACCATTTCCTATCGTGAAGAGTTCAATAACAAAAGCAAATGGCTTGCTCATTGAGTTTACAGCTTATAGGGGAGTTCCTCCATCTGCTCCTAGTAGATTTAGTTGTTTGCTCATATCAAAGATAATTTCCCCTTAAAATCAAAAAGTCTGGAAGGAAAATTTCTCATATGCCAAGGTCGTGAAATCAGGGGGAAGCACCCCACTGGTGCAATCTGTGCAGCCACATAGGGGCCCAAGAGGTAAAGGGGCTTTTCCGCTCCCAAAGAAGGTGGAATTCTGCAATATGATGAGCCCAGGGGTCCTTTTCTGTCTGTGGTGTCTGCCAGTGTGTGAAGTGAAGGCATGACAGTAGAATTTTATGATTGGTGGGGATCTAACCTTTAAATCTCCCCGTGAACTTGGGAGAGGGTGAGGGAGTGTTGCAGAACCAGCGTAGTGATGTGTCCCATTCTAATTTTTCCCTGCACAGTGGCCACACAGCTATGTACGGATCTGGAACTGGCTTCATGTCAAATTTTTTTTTTTTAACCACCTCCAGCTGAATTTTTCGAGCCATGGCACTTCATGGATGAACGCTCTGTAGGAAGATCTATCTTGGGCAAGCCTAGATAGGGCCACCATGGTTTTCTCAACCATTATCTTGATAGTATCAAGCCATCGGTTGGCCGGTCTTCCACTTTGCCTTAATTATATTCTTCTGACCATGATGTCCTTCTCCAGTGATTGCTCTCTTTGTATCATGTGTCCAAAGTAGACAAGTCATAGCTTGGTCAGTATCGACCCTTTTAAGAGCAACGCCTAACCATTAGAAGCCAAACCCGAAAATCCATTTGCAGACACATGTTTCGAAGTGGGGAAGGAGTGGGGTTGTACCAATCATCAGTGCAAAGCAGGCAACTGGTTTGGCCAGGTGAGAGGTCTTTGACAGGGGATCTAAGGGGTAAAGTTTCTTTGTGGATATCGCCAACTGCAAACAGTGATCCTGAAAACCTCTGTTGTAACTTTTCTTGATTCTAACTGCATGATCTCGATCATGGTCTCCCTTCCACCGCATAGTGTTTATAACACGGTGTCTTTGCCAATACGGCTGTCTGAGCAAGTTTAGGAGACTGAGTCATTGCAAATGGCACAGTGCAATTCTGTCTGCAGATACTTAATTTTTTCTCCTTAGTTTCCCTCTTGCTCTTAGTTTTCCAGATCTCTTTGGCATTCCTCTCTCATACTGTACAACATCTGTGACCCTTCCTTCACCTTTGCAAGGGAACACGCACATAAAGGAGAAGTAGGTCTAGGTGAATAATGGACTCCATGTGCTACAATCTGTATTTCCACATCTCCTGTTGGATCAGTCTTTCATACAATTAGGCCATCCCTTCCATCATCGTTTACTTCCACATTTACATTACATACCAACTAAATCATTCATGGCGGTAATCATGCAGGACCTGGATTGGTGGATGTCAAGCTGCGGGTAATATTCCGTGCTTTAAGACTTGCGATACTCTCCAGAGGATTTTCAACTCAAGACGTTGAAGACTATAAGTTAACTAGTTTGGAGTAGCCATTAAGTCCATTATGTTGAACACGATAATTGCAGTATGGGTCTCCCCCCAGAATAATAACACATAATCACCTAATGATCTTTAGGTATTTTCATTGCAGGAATGTAAAGAAATCTCCAAATATGTTTTCAGTTCTTGAATAAAAAATAAAGTGACAGTAATATTCATCTGATTATTTTCTAAGTTCGTCAAGACTCTTTTTTTAAATTCCTTTAACCCCTTAACGACCGCCGATACGCCTTTTAACGGCAGCAGTTAAGAGTACTTATTTCTCAGCGCTGCTTTTTAACTGCGCTGAGAAATAAGGTTATAGCGCCCTCCAGCATCGGAAAATCTCCAGGGTCCAGGCTACCGGGGTTGGTGAGACCCAAGAGAACAAGATTCGGGTCGGTTTTTACCATCCCCAGTGTTGCGAATGCCGTTATTCACCAATAACTGCAACCGCAAAAAAAAAAGTCTGATTTCCCATTTATTTCTCTCTCCTCTGATATGATCTAGCACAGAGCAGAGAGAAATAGGGTCCCCCGATCCTCCCCCGGTACCTCCTGGTGTCTCTGGACCCTTCTGCATCCCCCCACAGCCGCTGGCATCTATCACAGTGATCAAAATAACAAAAATTGTAATACAAACCCCCCTTTATCACCCCCTTATTTAGTTATAAATAATAAAATTTTCCGTTAGGGTTGGGGCTAGGGTTAGGGTTGTGTTGTGTTGGGGTTATGGTTGTGGTGTTGGGGTTACGGTTGGTGTGTTTGAGGTTAAGGTTGTGGTTAGGGTTGTGATTAGGGTTAAGGTTGTGATTAGGGTTAGAGGTGTGTTGAGGTTAGGGTTGTGTTAGGGTTGGAGTTAGAATTGGGGGGTTTCCACTGTTTAAGTACTGTTTCAAGGAGTCTCCAAACGTGACATGGCGCCCGCCATTGATTCCAGCCAATTTTAGGTTCAAAAAGTCAAACGGTTCTCCCTCCCTTGTGAGCCCTGCCATGCTCCCTAACAGTGGCTTTTCTCCACATACGGGGTATTGGTGTACTCAGGAGAAATTGCACAACAAATTTTGTGGTCCATTATCTATTGTAGCCCTTGTGAAAAAAAAGTTAGGTCTAAAGTAAATTTTTTGTGAAAAAAAGTTAAATGTTCATTTTTTCCTATCACATTGTTTTAGTTCAAAATTGTGCTGATGTAAAGTGGACATGTGGGAAATGTTATTTATTAACTATGTTGTGCGATATCATTCTCTGATTTAAGGGCACAAAAATTAAAAATTTGAAAATTGCAACGTTTTCAAAATTTTTGCCAAATTTCCATTTTTTTTTCATAAATAAACGCAAGTCATATTGAAGAAATTTTACCACTAACATGAAGTACAATATGTCACGAAAAAAAACAAACTCAGAATCAGTGGGATACGTTGAAGTGTTCTAGAACTATAACTTCATAAAGTGACAGTGATCTGAATTGTAAAAATTGGCTTGGCCATAAAGTACAAAATTGGCTCTGTCGCTAGGGGGTTAACGAACAGTGTGAGACCTTTCAGAAAAGCGTGGCTCAGATCAAGTATCAATAAAATAATTTTGTTTTTACTGTTAAGTAGTTTAGAATACATTCTAGGTTAGCTAGCTCTGTTTAAAGCAGAAGAGCACAACCTACATGCCAGGGGCCACATACAATGCCATTCTGTCTGGCCCCCAGCCCAGTAGAGATGGCTATGCATGAATGTGGCTTACTCTATTGTAGTTTATAACATATTGTTCAACTTTTAAGGATGCCCTTCCCTTCCCCCTCTATGCCCCTTCCACGCCATTTAAATGTGCATTTGGATTTCATAGCTTCATCTGATGACAGTTCATCTCAACATCATGCACATGTAATTTTCTAGTGGTCTTTAAGGTCCCCTTTTTTTTTCGACACCTTCCCAAAAAGTTGAAAAGCGTGGTTTGAGGGATGCAAAACATTTGCCTGTTTCCATGTCTCATAACTACAATCGAGTACCCCTAAATAAATAATAGTAAGCTATAGGCTGGACCACGGTGAGTCATTGGACGTGGTATATCTCGATTTTTCCAAAGCGTTTGATACCGTGCCGCACAAGAGGTTGGTACACAAAATGAGAATGCTTGGCCTGGGGGAAAATGTGTGTAAATGGGTTAGTAACTGGCTTAGTGATAGAAAGCAGAGGGTGGTTATAAATGGTATAGTCTCTAACTGGGTCGCTGTGACCAGTGGGGTACCGCAGGGGTCAGTATTGGGACCTGTTCTCTTCAACATATTCATTAATTATCTGGTAGAAGGTTTACACAGTAAAATATCGATATTTGCAGATGATACAAAACTATGTAAAGCAGTTAATACAAGAGAAGATAGTATTCTGCTACAGATGGATCTGGATAAGTTGGAAACTTGGGCTGAAAGGTGGCAGATGAGGTTTAACAATGATAAATGTAAGGTTATACACATGGGAAGAAGGAATCAATGTCACCATTACACACTGAATGGGAAACCACTGGGTAAATCTGACAGGGAGAAGGACTTGGGGATCCTAGTTAATGATAAACTTACCTGGAGCAGCCAGTGCCAGGCAGCAGCTGCCAAGGCAAACAGGATCATGGGGTGCATTAAAAGAGGTCTGGATACACATGATGAGAGCATTATACTGCCTCTGTACAAATCCCTAGTTAGACCGCACATGGAGTACTGTGTCCAGTTTTGGGCACCGGTGCTCAGGAAGGATGTAATGGAACTAGAGAGAGTACAAAGGAGGGCAACAAAATTAATAAAGGGGATGGGAGAACTACAATACCCAGATAGATTAGCGAAATTAGGATTATTTAGTCTAGAAAAAAGACGACTGAGGGGCGATCTAATAACTATGTATAAGTATATAAGGGGACAATACAAATATCTCGCTGAGGATCTGTTTATACCAAGGAAGGTGACGGGCACAAGGGGGCATTCTTTGCGTCTGGAGGAGAGAAGGTTTTTCCACCAACATAGAAGAGGATTCTTTACTGTTAGGGCAGTGAGAATCTGGAATTGCTTGCCTGAGGAGGTGGTGATGGCGAACTCAGTCGAGGGGTTCAAGAGAGGCCTGGATGTCTTCCTGGAGCAGAACAATATTGTATCATACAATTATTAGGTTCTGTAGAAGGACGTAGATCTGGGGATTTATTATGATGGAATATAGGCTGAACTGGATGGGCAAATGTCTTTTTTCGGCCTTACTAACTATGTTGCTATGTTAAATCTAACTCTTCAAGCTGCATTGTCCATATTTTTAAGAAAGAAGACTATGTACCAGCAGATAATTTATTACATATTTGCTAATTTTTAGGGATACGCTTCATGAATTAAATTGGCACCAAAGTACAAAATGCAGTACTCAAAATGTCCACCCTTAGCTATGCCGCTTTTTCCATGTCTCTCCTATGCCTTCTTGGTGTGTATTTGGATGCCGCATCTCCAACTGTTGACAGATTATCCTCCAGCATCCCACATAAGAAAAACTCCAAAAGTGCTGAGCTTTTGAAAGCCTTTAGTGGCACCTTTGAGAATTACCAACTCTCTTGGCTGTCCTATAGGTAGGTGACCCTTCTTTCTGAGAGTCTATCAATGGAGTACCCAAAAATCCAGCGGTTCAATCTACATTGACTCTTTTTTTAAAAAAAAATAACTAGATACCAGCAGATAGTTTATTAAATACTTGCCAACTTTTAGGGATGACTTTACAGGTGGCCATTGATGTCAGAGCACAAAGCACTCATTTTAGCTATGCCCTTTTTCAGGCCACTCTAAATGTGCATTTAGATGATGGGGCTCCATCTGTTGCATCTCACAGAAGAAACCATCCAGTAGGAGGTGACCTTCTAGCTGTAGAGTATGTGGTTTGTGCAGGTGTCTCCAGTTTTGCATGGTGATGAAAGCCTTTTCTACAAAATGGAAATATTATATTTTCAACCTTTTATGATAAAAGCACATCAAAAGCTAAAAGAAGGATAAAGAATTTACAAAGTAAGAACTCGAAACCAACGGAGAAGTCATGTCATCTTAATGTTCCTTCCATGCCCCCTTCATGCAGCGTGTATACAGAAAGAGGGGGCTCTATAACAAAGGTCAAAATGTGCCTCCGTTATGATGTTGAGTTTTTCCACTAAGGGCTAGAGGACCTGATGTTTGTTCCTTCACCATGCACTTCCCATGACCCTTCGAGAAGTTTCCCGCTTTCCTTCTAACAATACAATTTCTACAGAGAGGAGAGTCCTACACAAGTGTTTGCCAGCTAGTAAGAAGGGTGACAGGGCCAACCAAGGCTAGACCCATTTTTTACATGGATGTTCAGCCATCTTCATGGTCTTCATCTGGTTTGTATTTCAATCTGATTTTCTACCTCGTGATAATCTACCCATTACATATAATGACCAATATTACTGGGGAATCGACTTCAGTCTAATAAATACATTAATGTGGAGTAAAACCAAAGTGTGTGCAATTGTTTCTGCCCCTTAGTTGATTACGCTGCCTTTTACTTCTTCTTACTTCTATAGAATTGCTAATCTGTTTTAGTTTTCATTGTTGTATAAAATCAATTACATTTTTTATGCCATTATTTTTATGGGTTTTGAATAAACCAGGTTCATACATCACAGTAGATCTCAATGCTGGTACACTGGACTCACATGGGGCTTGATTTGCACAAGGGCACTATATTTAAAGTGATTAATAGTGTTTTGGAACGGTTCTCCTAAAGTGCAGTAGACAACCTGAGTCAGCTGTTTAACGACAAGAGATCCCGGGGTATATACATTTAGTCAATAACATAAGCTTTTAGAAACACATGACTGCTTATCATTTAGAAAATGGAAATATTATTTGAAGCACTTTGGGTCTATAATTGTGTTATCTAATATGCAAACTTAGCTAAAAATAATATTGGTAGGAGCCAAATATCCTATATGGCACACATCTCATAGAAAGAGTCTTGGACTGGCCCACAGGAGAGCAGGAGAATCTCCCGGTGGGCCTCTGTGCAGATTCCTTATCCCCTTACATAAAGTAGTAGTTGGCATAAGACTCTCGATAAAAACAGCATCTCATCGTTCATTTAAGAAACTACCCAGTTTATTATTATATAGAAGCAGCGGTAACATTTTCATTGAGAGTAATGTAATATTTAGATTTAGCTGAACAGTGGGCCTCCAGAGCCATTACTTGTGAGCCTTTGTCACCCCAGTCGAAGTATGCTTTATGGCAGTGACTGCACTGATGAAAGTGGGGGACTTCAGATTCCCCGTTCTTATAGTAATATGAATCTTTGGGGACTTCAGATTCCCCGTTCTTATAGTGATATGAATCTTTGGGGACTTCAGATTCCTCGTTCTTATAGTGATATGAATCTTTGGGGACTTCAGATTCCTCGTTCTTATAGTGATATGAATCTTTGGGGACTTCAGATTCCCCGTTCTTATAGTGATATGAATCTTTGGGGACTTCAGATTCCTCGTTCTTATAGTGATATGAATCTTTGGGGACTTCAGATTCCCCGTTCTTATAGTGATATGAATCTTTGGGGACTTCAGATTCCCCGTTCTTATAGTGATATGAATCTTTACATAGCTTCTCAACCAGAAGATCTGCAATATTGGTTAGCAACGAAAATTAGAAAAATAAAACACCTTAAGGTCCCTGTACTCATTAGTCTACTGTCGATATCAACTGATTTGGCTGACACACAAATGTTAACGGGGGTGCCGACCAACTGAATGTCGGGGAGAGGTCAGTGGGACATTGCTGATTTTGGACTGTCGATTACTTTGTTCTCCAAGAGCTAAGCCACCAGCAGATGTCTATCGGTGGCTTTCTCGTAGAGAACACAAGAGCTCGGCCGAACGAGCACTCATGTGTATGAGAGAAGGCCGAGATGGCCGTCAGCCGAACAATCAGCCGAAGCATCGTTAGGCCAGCAGTCCTCTAATGTGTGGCTGACTTTAAGGTCATTACAAGGGACAGAAAAGCCAAGACCGCTAACCTTTTCTGGCCTGGAATCAAGACCTACCATAACGTGAACAAAAATGTTGTTCTGTGTCCACAAAGATGAGGCGGCAAAAGAGAACAGACACTGTTTGCCCATCTTCCGTTTTACCTAAACTGTATACAATTATATACATTGAAAATGGACGACACAATAGAATAATGTCCGCACAATGACGAGTATGTAACTTTGTTTTTGTACAGGAGAAAAGAGAAGATGGCTATGAAAGGCTGCCTGAGTGTGACAAAATATTTCCTGTTTGTCTTCAACCTATTTTTCTTTGTGAGTACCATGTGGATTTCATTTTTTTACATTTCCATATTACAGTTTAAAACATATTATTTCCCGGGGGTAGGGGAGTAGGGGTCGGGACTGACTGTTATACTGAATAACCCAGTCTTCTTTTGAATCTTTCAAGCTACACTTTCAGGATATTGTTATGTCCTTCTTTGTCTTTATATGCTATGTATATTACTGATTCTTACCTTGTTTGCAGACAGTTATAAATGAATATTAAAAATATATATTTATATTATTTTATGGACTGTTATAGTCTGTAATTCTTGAGTGCCGTAATGACCTCTCGCGTTTTCTGGGTTACATAATATCTTAAGTCTATTAATGAATACAGCAAATATACAAAAATTTGGCAGCATTTTCCTATATTCCTAAACTATCAAGTCCCTAAATAAGCAAATAAAGCCACCATTCATTCAGCAGCTTATGCTACACATTAGTAAAGTAAAACTGCTTGAAATGTGGCAAAATCTTCACGCAACTCAAAATTCCATGAAAATCTTGCATCTTTTGGAATTTTTACGCCAAATGCTTCTTAATGAATTTAACACATTTTTCTCCAGCTCACGCTACATTAAGACTGGAGTGCAAAAACCCATACTTAATGAATTGGGGGATCTAACTTTTTTTTAATAATAATACAAAAACATGTTTGGGTTTATAAGTTTTGAACTTAATCTAAAATGCTCTTTATTTTTGCCTTTTACTGTTTTGTGCCTTTTTAAATCAAAAACTTGCATGTTTTGTTAAACTTTTCATAATTTGTGCAAAAATTTAAGGCATGCAATCACTTCGGGTGGAGGGGAGGAAGTTGCTGGAGTTCATTTGCACAAAAACGTATCAACTTTTGAAAAAGTCAAAAATGATGAATTGGGAAGTAAACATCTGGAAAATGAAAACAAAGGCAAAATTTGCAAACATAAAATTACAAGTGCTCATTAAGCCCTCACCCAGTCCCAGATCCTGAAAAACAGAGACACTACAGGTCTCGGAAAATGGAGCCTTCTAAAAAGAAAAAAAAAAAATTGGAGATTTTTTTTTTAACCACTTAAATAAAAAAGATCCTAGACATGTTTGGTATCTGCGTGCTCATACTGACCTGGGGAATCATAATGGCCGGTCAGTTTTCGTATTTAGTGAACATCGTTAAAAAAAACCCCAAAAAACAATTGTTGAATTGCATTTTTTTTTTTGCAATTTCACGGCACTTGAAATTATTTTCCTGTTTTCCAGTACACTATATGGTAAAACCAATGGTGTTGTTCAAAAGTACAAATCGTTCAGCAAAAAACAAGCCCTCACACGGCCATGTTGACGGCAAAAAAAAGTTATGGCTCTGAGAAGAAGGAGAGGAAATATGAAAACGCAAAAGCAGAAAATCTCACAAGTGCCCAACGGGTCAGGGGGCCAACATCCAGCTCCAAAACATGAGTGCATTATGATGAAGGGCCCATATCTTGTTTTTGCACAGGGGCCCGCTTCTGTCTGTGTCCGCTAGTGCTCCTAGTCATTGATTCCTTTGGTCCTCTTACAATCTCTTCCTCGCATAGTGGTTTTAGAATACAATTCACTCTCTTTATGCTTTTTTTCGTTGCCAGTCTTTTTATGGCTCAATTTTACCTCTTACTGGATTTGATATCAAATTCTTACACGTTTTACAGCTTTTCTAATACGCATCCAGAACTGACCAGGCACGGGGCCTGAAACAACCGACGAGCGATATGGGCTGATGCCCGTTCCTGACAATGGCCCGCCGCTATAGCTTCATAAATCGAGAAAACGCCGACATGGACTGAACTCTTGCTGCATATTTCCTGTAAAGTTTTCCTAAAGGACACTCCGATGAGCTTGCCAACATTTTAGTAACATGCTTTATCCGTGAATGGTGTTCAAGCTTTTAGACGTTTTCTCAGAAACAATATTAAGAAACCTAGAAATTTTCCGGGTGTGGTACACAATTATTAAAACTATGCTTGGCAAAGTGGATGATTTGGATGGTGTTTTATATGAACTCTTCACCATGACTGTATAACCCATATAAAGGCTATACTGTAACGAGGATCTTTAACTTTACATTATTTTTTTAGTATTTCAACACTATTGTACAAGATTGAAAAGCAGTAGCGGGAACCCTGAAATAAATCAAAATGGGCCCTCCCACTAGGGTGCCAGGTGTCGCCACCTATTACAGTATCACCCGGTCTCTATTTATCCCTTGTGCCACTTTCCATAACTATTGGGCCTTTACCTGTCTCTTTTTTATTGTATATTTTTCTGAATAAGGAATTCTGCACAAGTTCCCAACACCCAGTAAAAGGGCCCCATAGTATTCCGGCAATCCCCCTCTTTGGTATGTATCAGGGGCGTAACTTGAAGCTTGTAGTCCCCAATGCAAAAGCTCCAATGGGACCCCCAATTATTGCAAGTCTTTAATAGTAATGATCTTTTCTAGTGATGAGTGAACGTGCTGGAATAAGGCGTTATCCGAGCATGCTCGGAAGCTAACAGAGTGTCTTGGACGTGCTTGAATAATATGTTCGATTCCCCACGCATGCATGTCTCGCGACTGTTTAACAGCCACAACACATGTAGGGATTGACTAACAAACAGGAAATCCCTGCATGTGTTGAGGCTGTCTAACAGCCGCGAGACATGCCAGCGCGGGGAATCGAACGTATTTTTCAAGCACACCCAAAATATTCGGTTAGCACGTGCAGGGCCGGCGTCAGCACCCGGCGCACCTGGGCAAATGCCGGGGCACTAGAGAGAGAGGGGGGCCCACTCACCCTGTCATAGATACAGCTGGGAGAGCAGAGCAGGAGAACATGCTCTCTCTGCCCACAAAGTCACTGCTGGCTGCGTTCTCTTAACCCCTATGTGCCAGCTCTGACACAAGCATCTTCTCACTCAGTCAGTGCAGCCAGGCAGGCACACATAGGGGTTAAGAAAAGGCAGCCAGTGTGACATTGTTTGTGGGCGGAGAGAGCACATTCTCTTCTCTGATCTCCGCCCCTGGCTGGCTGCTGTGCTGCTGAAGTTATGAGGCAGATTCAGGAGGAGCTCCTAGTCCTACCAGTGCCTGAGTGAGTGGCGCTGCTATATACTACGTGGGCTGCGCTGCTATATACTACGTGGGCTGCGCTGCTATATACTACGTGGGCTGCTATATGCTACGTGGGCTGCTATATACTACATGGGCTGCTATCTACTACGTGGGCAGTGTTATATACTACATGGCTGTGTTTATATGCGATCATGAATCGGAGTATGTGTTAAAGGGGGGGGCCCACTGAGACTCTTTCGCCCGGGGCCCTCAAAAACCTGGAGCCGGCCCTGAGCACGTGAGCATGCTCGGATAATGCCTTTTCCGAGCATGTTCGCTCATCACTAGTCTTTTCATATAGGCCAAAGAAACCTTTTTGGTCACCTAGGCTCAAAGATCCAGGTACGATTGCATCCCCTGCAGCTATTATAGTTACGCTCCTGGTATGTATGCCTTTATTGGTCGCCAACATATCTTTGTAAAGTACACTAATACTATTTTCTTAACCATTTGCACCAAGAATAATTCATTTATTATACTAACCTATAATTAGATGCCGCACGCTAGTTCTGGATTCTTAGCTTATATTTACTCTTGTGTTTGGTCATTTTTCCTCTCTGCTCTGTCAACGTCTGCAGGATAAGAATAGGCCATGAAATACTAGTGACCAGAAGACCATTAGTTCTATGAAAGAGGAAGTGTGTTACCCTCTCTTATAATGATCCAATACTGTACTCTGCTACGCTAGCTCTGCACTAAAGGGAAGGCGCCACCATGATGGTCATATGTCAGCTGTGCACCAGACTTCTGCTTTCCATATGGGTCATTGAACTCTTTGATGGCAAAATTTTCAGCCTGTTGGTTGTCTGGACCAATCCCAAGAAAGGACAGAGGAAACGTGGCAGCCAAAAAAAAGAATATGTGAATGAATGCAGTGTAAGTGTAAGATGCCCAAGCGAGGTAGTCGTGGGCGATCTTCGGTCCCCACTCACTCTGGCATTCTACAGACAAGTTGTGTCTCAGTCCCGGTGTGCTGCTGAGTATGTCGCGCTTTCCACTTACTTCTGGCTTGCAGGCCTCTGCTGACTCCAGGAATCCTTCTTCTGGAACCAGGGCAGCAATTAGTCCAGGAGACAGGAGGTTCTTAAAAAACAAACTTTAACTTTGTTAATGGCAGTCTGTACAGTATTTACAGGCAGATGCAAAAGATAAGGCTCAATCTTTCTCACAGGTAGCAGATACAACTTCAGCCCTGGTTCTCGGTATAGATGGCATGTCCCTTTCTCTCTCTGGCTTTCCTAACTCTAGAGAATCTTCCTCACCTCTATCAGTATATCCAGATTGCAATACTTTTGGCTCCACGTAGTCTGAGTCCATTTTTCCCTGTAGCTTCACAAGCAGTGTGTGCCCTAGGTCCCTGATGTCCATCTCTAGGTTACCCCAGGCCATTAGACAGAATCACAGGAAAGGGTATTTATGGAAATTCACTGCCCTGAGTATTAGGCTCACGCTGTCCCTAGCAGCCCAGGCCTCTTGCCCTTGCATTGACTGACTTGTCACTTCCTGCACTTGCTACTAATGCTCAGGTCCCTACAGTTAACTGGCCACTACAGTTAACCCTGTCCCAGCTAACTGCAGCCCCAGTGGGTATCAGAACTTTACCACATACATGAGCATCAAATAAATTTAATCATTGAGTGTTAGGGAGCAATCTATCAGCTCCCAGAACCGATACATACGAACCCATGCATCTGTTAGTTCTCAATGTATTTGTAAGATGGTCAGTTTTGGGTGTGTGGCTTGTGACCCTTAACATGGTACAACACTTAGAAGACAGAACAGTGACTAACAAGTACACTGCAAGATTTAACTGCAATGGTCATTTACACAATATGAGGCAACTGACAGAATGGTCACAGTCTCTCCACTAGGGTGACATTCTGGAGGCACAGATCTTGTTGGTTACACAACAGAGTTGAGAAACAGTACTTTATTGCAGAGTTTTCAGTTCTTTAGGCTCAATAATAGCCACTGTCCAGAGTTGGCCTGTGGCATAGGGGTTGTCTGTAACCACTCTGTTGGATCTGAAGGTTAGTATTACTTTAACAAGACCAACTCCAACCATGGATCCTTCTCGCTGTACGAACTGTAGACAATTGTATCAAGGGTGTGTCATTTCACTCAATACACTCATTAGCTCACTGTGTCACTGCCAATATGACTGCCCAATTAAGAGGCACGAGCACCAGCCAATGGGCAGCACTAAACGACTGTCAATTAACAACCTCTTTGTGGGCAAAGGCTACCGTTGTCTTTGGCAGCACAAGTCCTACTTTTATAATACAATCAGCATGACAGAGTGAAATCAGCTGCCTTGTCCTCATTAACACTTTCTCGTAAGCTTTGGCAGGGCTGAAATTCACTGGAAATGGGGTTTATGTGATTAAGTTAAATTTCATGGCAAGAGCTGAATTTGCAACGTTTTGAAATTCATCTGATCACTCCTCGGAACAATCTAAAGTTAATACAAATTTCTTCTATAAAAAGTGAAGCAGCAAACTTTGAGAAAATCTACACTTTTGTCAGTCTCAAAACTTTTAGCCCAAAAATCTAAATTACAGGTATAGTTCACATGCTGGCTGGTCGGGCCAGTATATAAACTTCCACTCAAGCTTGAAAAGCCTTTCTGCCATGTAAAAATATACCAGCATTATGATTATTATTATTTATTATTATTTATTTATATAGCACCATTAATTCCATGGTGCTGTACATGTAAGAAGGGGTTACATACAGGGTTATAGATATCGTTAACAGTAAACAAATTTACAAAGACAGACTGGTACAGTGGGGAGAGGACCCTGTCCTTGCGGCAGGAGGTCGGTGTGCTGCAGCTCTGGTGGTGGTGAGGCGGCAGCTCGGGTGGTGGGGAGGCGGCAGCTCTGGTGGTGGTGAGGCGGCAGCTCGGGTGGTTGGTGAGACGGCAGCTCGGTTGGTTGGTGAGGCGGCAGAATTGTTATTGCAGGTTGTAGGCTTTCCTGAAGAGATGGGTTTTCAGGTTCTGTCTGAAGGATCCGAGGGTGGTGGATAATCGGACGTGTTGAGGCATGGAGTTCCAGAGGATGGGGGATATTCGGGCGAAATCTTGGAGGCGGTTGTGTGAGGAGAGTAGGAGGTCTTGGGAGGATCGAAGATTACGTGAGGGAAAATAGTGGGAGGTTAGTTCAGAGATATAGGGAGAGGACAGGTTGTGGATGGCTTTGTAGATCAGTGTTAGTAGTTTGAACTGGATTCGTTGGGGAATTGGAAGCCAGTGAAGGGATTTACAGAGGGGAGAAGCAGGGAAGTAGCGAGGAGAGAGGTGGATTAACTGAGCAGCAGAGTTGAGGACAGACTGGAGTGGTGCAAGGGAGGCCACAGAGGAGGGTGTTGCAGTAATCGAGGCGGGAGATGATGAGGGCATGCACAAGAGTTTTAGTAGATTGAGGGCTGAGGAATGGATGGATTCTGGCATTATTTTTGAGTTGGAGGCGACAGAAGGTGGCAAGAGTTTGGTCGTGCGGTTTGAAGGACAGGGCAGTGTCGAGAGTTACCCCAAGGCAGCGGATTTCAGGTGCGAGAGAGAGCGTGATGCCGTTTACAATAATAGATAGATCAGGTAGGGGGGATACGTGAGATGGGGGAAAGATGATGAGTTCGGTTTTGTCTACATTGAGTTTTAGGAAGCGAGAGTTGAAGAAGGAGGATATGGCTGACAGACACTCCAGGATTCTGGACAGAAGAGAGGCGACAT
Source organism: Ranitomeya imitator (assembly GCF_032444005.1). Taxonomy (NCBI): domain Eukaryota; kingdom Metazoa; phylum Chordata; class Amphibia; order Anura; family Dendrobatidae; genus Ranitomeya; species Ranitomeya imitator. Next base: position 40,053,513 of record NC_091291.1, read on the forward strand.
CTGAGCCAGAGAGGTAGATATAAGTGTTGTCCATATATAGGTGGTACTGGAAGCCATGAGTTGTCCTAGGCCAAGGGTATGGGTGGAAAAAAGTAGGGGCCCCAGGACAGAGCCATGAGGGACTCCAACAGAAAGAGGGCGGGGTGAGGAGGTAGTGTGGGCGTGGGAAACGCTAAATGTTCGGTTGGAAAGGTATGAGGCAATCCAGGACAGGGCAAGACCTTTGATGCCGAGGGAAGAAAGAATCTGTAGCAGTAGGCAGTGGTCGACTGTGTCGAAAGCAGAGGACAGGTCGAGAAGGAGGAGGATGGAGAACTGTCTGTTAGCTTTGGCTGTGAGTAAGTCATTAGTAATTTTGGTCAGAGCAGTTTCAGAGGAGTGGTGGGGGCGGAAGCCAGATTGGAGGTTGTCAATGAGAGATTTAGATGAGAGGTGGGAGGAAAGTTGACCATGGACATGCTGCTCAAGGAGTTTGGAAGCAAACGGGAGCAGTGATATGGGGCGATAGCTGGGCATAGCAGTTGGGTCAAGGTTAGCTTTTTTGAGGATGGGTGTGATGGTGGTTGGTGGCATGTTTGAAGGCAGAGGGGAAAGTACCAGAAGATAGCTATAGGTTGAAGAGATGGGTTAGGGCTGGAATGAGCATGTTAGTGAGGTTGGGGAGCAGATGGGAAGGGATGGGGTCAAGTGCACAGGTGGTGAGGTGTGGTTTGGAAAGGAGGCGAGTAAGTTCTCCTTCAGTGATGTTGGAGAGGGAAGTTATTAGGGAAGGGCAGAGGTCTGGTATATGGAGTGGTTGGGGTGGTGGTGATTGACACATAGTAAGTGGGGGCTTGTTACTGGTTTTGCATTGGGGTCCAAGAACTTGAAGTTATGTTTCTGAAACATGACTTCTGAATGTTGCATGTCCTATTTTTATCAGCGCTGTTTTTTTTGATAGACAGTGAAACAATCTGTAACTTGCTTGCAGGATCCCAGGGCAAGTGTGGGAACATTGTCTTCCTCTTTCTTTTAATGCTCTATATCTAGAATTTGTCTGCTGATAACTGGAGCCATTCCATCTCTCACAATACAGTAAATGGATTCCCCTTTTTTGCCTACCCATTGGATACTTGACAATAAGATTACAAAGCATCCCCTGTTGAGACCCCCAGCGATTAGCTTTTTTATATGAGGAAAGCGAGTCATGACAGTAAATGTACACTTTCCCTACAGTGCCACCAGAGGAGAAATAAAGTATTGCACAGTTTCCATCTGTGCAATGCAAAATAGGACCGGTCCTCCAAATAAACAGATTGTCATGGTTCCACCCCTAAGTGTGTCTGGGATGCTTTTACTGACAGCTTAGCTGGCCAATCTGGTACAGGGATGTGTTGAGCTGTTAGTGTGTTGATTGACAGCTCAACTATCCAATCTGAGACTGGGAGGCGCTGGCTGTATCCAAGTGTTTATTATCCCAGGTGATTGCCATGCTACTTAACTGAGCTGTTTCTCCCAGACCTCTGCCAGACGTACATTCAGCCCGTGGTTTGTTTCCTCTGTGCCTCAGGTTCTGTATGTTGATCTTTCGTTGCCTGACCATGGATCTCGTTCTGACCATCTGTCTTTTTAACCCCTTCTGCTCTGATCCACTATCCTCCTGCTATTCTTACCCTAGAACATTACCTGACTACGTTTTTGTCTCTTCCTTCTATTTACGACATACCCTCCTGGCTTCTGACCTTGGACTTCTTGATAATCCCTACTCATGGCTTGGCAATGAAAAGTGACTAACGTCACACAGATGCTCTTTGCAATTTTTCACTTTTGGCTGGAAAATAAGGATCCCCTCTCTATAAATTCATAATTCCTTAGAAAAGACATTTTAAAAATGTTTTTTCTTATTTGTATGACCCTTTACTAGGAGAATAACGATTTTCAAATCAATAATGAAGTCACTGGAAAAGGACCATTTAACTGGTGATGTTGGCACAGCTCATACATAGTCTGGTCTTTTCTATGGTTGCAAGATTTGTAAGATGAAGAAACAAGACAGAGGAAGAATTGACTAATTCGAAATATGGTGCTGGAGAAGGATACAATCAATACCAGGGATGGCAAGAAGAACAAACAAATCAAATTTGGAACAAATCAAGCCAGATATGTTACTCGAAGCAAGGATCACCAAGCTATTACTTGCCTACTGTGGACACATCATACGTAGAGAGCAATCACTGGAGAAGGACATCTTGGTAGGAAGAATAGAAGAAACAAGGCAAAAATGAAGACCAACAACCAAATTGCTTGATACTATCAACATGACAGAGGAGAAGACCCTGGTGGACCTATCTTGGCATTTACAATATCAAACTTCCTACAGATCATTCATCCATCACGTTGCCATATCTCGAGATTGAGCCAAAGGCCGTTAAAAAAAAGAAGACCCCTTAAGAGGGCTTCTGCTTTTATAGTTCTGCTATTGTATGCAAAACATATGCAAATGCGAGTAACATGTGCGGCAAATTGTTTGTGCAGGCTAATCTATCACAGATAAGATGTTGGTTAGGACTGGACCTTCTATTGATTTATCCAGTGACTGTATGTTCTGTTCCTGCAGGTCCTGGGAGGCGTGCTCTTATGTTTTGGACTCTGGATCCTGTTTGACAGGAGCAGTTTTGCCTCTATGATAGGTGAGTGAGATCATTTTTGGAGAGGCTCTGTTGCTTACATGCCATGTCTTTTTGTTTACATCCACAAAGAGTAAGAGAGCTTTTTGGCTGGACTGAGCTGTCATTAAAATTGTGGTCTTCTTTCTATCAGCATTAACCTATTCTTTCCTGGAGAGTTTTAGGAGTTTCTGCTGTTTGACTAACATAACACACATTATCCTTACTACAAACCAGATATTAGCACAAAAGACTTTATACATCTTTTAGAGTGGGTAGGAAGCATTCAAAATATCATAAAAGTGCGCACGCAGTAGGATTCATAAGTTTGCAGTTCCATAAAGTGACTGCAGACTTGAACCTCAAATCTGGACAACCCTTTCATGTTAATTTCCTTTTTTTGTAAGGTGGGCTCCTTAAAGATAAAGCGATCACAATTTCTCTACGTACTAGGGCATCCGGTGATCAGTTCCTACCGCAAAAGGAAAACTAATTATCCATTTTATTTTAAGTAAATTAATGTCTTTAGGGCAAAAGGTCTTTTTCGCAATTCAGCTTTCTGAAAACTTTTTGCACTATTTTGCATTTCCAGGCTCTTTATTTTCCTGTGATCTGCAGTCATAAATCAACTGAGAGGAGCTCATGAAAAGAGATAAAATTAGTTAGAAACGTTCCCATTGGACCGTCAGAACGCGCTCACTACTGAAGTCTCAGATTACTCATTCTGCAGCCAGCAATACAGAGGTGATAGAAGGCAAATGGCGCAACATTTTTAATTAAACCCAATTCGAAAAAATTATTTTTAGCCCAAAACACATGCAGTTAAATGAGATTTCGTTTTTCTGTATTTATGCAATTTCTCGATTTGCGGGCAGGTTCATTAAAGGTGAAACTATGTCGTTGTATAAACTTACAAACTTTTGAACACACTATTCAATCATTCGATCCCGTAGAATAAGTGAGCCAGGCAGAGATAAAACAGCTCAATTATGAAGTTCAGACATGAGAAAATAGAGACATAAGGATAAAGAAAGGGAATTAAGGCCCTGCTCCGACTTGCAGGAATCTTTGTAGTTCGATCCCCCCAGGCTAGGGCTGAAATCTGCAGAAATAAAGCGGAGTGATTCAGCTCTTCATATTTATGTAACCTGTTTCTCCCCTCTCGCTCCCCGTCTTTCCTCCCTCAGGGTCTTCTACTCCTACCTTGAAGATTTGGTCCTATGTGTTCTCAGGAGTCGGGATCCTGACCATGCTGCTGGGATTTCTGGGATGTCTAGGTTCATTAAAAGAGATCAAGTGTCTCCTTGGATTTGTAAGCAAACTTTTATGTCTGTTCATTCAGTGTACATAACGTCTGAGTTGTTTGCCAGAGATTATTTATGTCATCGATGAATCTTGAGAAAACCTGAAAACCTAGTGTAAGCGAACAAGGTCATAAAGAGCTAAAAGGAAGAACTAGTACACCTGACAGTAGAACAGTGCCCCCGTTATCCATAGACTTTGTCTGGTATTGCCCCAATGACCAAAATCAGACAAAAGTAGCATTTCTGGAAAATGGCAGCCATGTTTTACTCTTATACAACTCCGAGAATGGCTTATTCCACAAGATCAACACCTTTCCGCATGTAGAAGGGAGCCTGTCTTGTTGAAAATAGCATCTGATCTGCAGGCAGGATGTTATAGAGCAGGAGGAGCTGATCAGATTGACATACATTTTGTTGGAAAGTATCAGTAAAGCTTGAATTTTATTCATTGATATCCCTGGTGTTTGTATGTACATGAGTCCAGTGGGCGGGCCTGCTCAGTGATTGGCAGTCTTCCCTGTACTCTGCACGTCAAACACTAAATAGGGATTTCAATGAATAAAATACAAGCTATACTGAATCTTTTCCAACAAACCTATATATCATTCTGCTCAGCTTCGCCTTCTATACAACGTGCTGTTCTCAGATCGGACTTCATGTATAACGTGGCAGGTTCCCTTTAAGGGGGTTCCCCTATTTGAAACCTTTTACCTAAAGCCTGGCACCAATCTATTACATAGACACTGTTGGTAACAGTCATGAATTGTCCCAATTTTTTTTTTTAAACAGTTCAAGCAAATTTAGAGATGACCCTGGGCAGGAAGGGGCATGGTTTAGCATTAACCCCCATCCAAAATTGACATATTGCCTGCTTTGGGGTGTTTAGGGGCAGACTTTAATTTCTCTTTTTTGTATTAACAGAGTAGTTGGTATGTATAAAATTAGCTCTCACCCACCTGTGCGAAGTAGCTACCCTGTAAGTTGAAGTCTGACCCTGTAACATGACTAAGAATATGAGCCAATCTAAAAAGAGACACAAGTAGTAAGAGGCACCCAACTGCAGACTGCTGTTTAGGATTATTGCCCCTCATCAGGACAAAGCACAACTCCCAGATCATAAAATAAAGCCTCATTCAAATGTCGATTTTTGTTTTTCTATGCAAGAAAAAGCATAGCCCATTTTTTATTAGAGTGATAAATCCAATTTTCATCCAATTTTGGTCTGTGTTTAATATTACCATGAGTATAGCATTTGTTTTTCTCGTATGTAAAAAACAAAACAAAACAAAAATAAAACAATTCCAACTTTTTCCTGCCACGTGGAAAACATAGTTAGAACATGTTAGTGATGCTCAGACATGTGAATGGGGCCTAACGCATTATTGCATGTTCTTCAAGCTACTTGTAAAACATCTACCAATTCAAAGCAATGGGAAACAAATAAAAAACATAAAGCATAATCTAAGGAGGAATTGTCAAATCTCATGGACAACGCAGGTGACGCCAAGAAAATCCTTGATTTCAACAATCCCCAACTTTTTATCTGCCATACCACCGAGCCTTTGCATGAAAACTCATACAGGTAGTGAGAAAAAGCCATGATTAGGGCGTGATGTATCTGCAAAAGATTGTGATTATGACAATAATTCCTGTCTTCTGCACAACGGTTTTAAAAAGTTTGCAAAAAAAATTAAAGTTTCTAAACAAATGTGTTTGAACTACTGACTGTATGGCAAAAATGTAGTGCGCACTTAGGCTATAAAAATATTATAACAGTCCAAATGATAGGAAGCACACACAGCTTCTTAAAATAAAATAGTTAAACACAACAGCCAAAAATTAAAAAGGCAAAAAAGAAATATCGGCTGCGCTCCCAAGCAACATGTTTCAGACCTCCATGGTCTTGGCTTAACAAAGGACCTTGTCGGTCTGAAGCATGTTGCTTGGGAGCGCAGACGATATTTCTTTTCTGCCCTTTTCATTTTTGTGCTATTATATTTAACTATTTTTGTGCCTTTTATACTACTGGATTAATGAAAGCAATTCTTTTACGAAGATGTGAGTGCTGCCTATCGTTTGGACTGTTGCTATTACTGGAGTATTTTGCCAATTGCTCCTTTTTTAGAAGAATATAATGTATACTTTCAATTTCTGAAAGTCTGACGATACACTATATTCTGCACACACATTTAACTGTATCCCATAAAGTTTTATGCTCTAAGGATTTAATAGTATTACATCAAATTCAGAGCCTAAAATCTACTTTCTCTAGACGTATGGAATTAACTAGTAATGTCGTATAGACGGGAATAAAAAAAATGTTATTTCAGGAAGCACGTATTCCATGAACAGACAAAACGGTAATAATAAAATCATGGACACTTGGCAGTGGCAAAGACTTCCAACATCTGCTGTCAATACAGTCCCATGTATGTCGTAGATGTGACTGCAGCAGAAAAATATGGAGGCCATCTGTTTAGGCCAATTTCTAAATCAGCCTGTATGTAAACCTAATTTCCATGCAGTTACTTTAGGAAAAAATTACTGGAGCCAAAAAACTTTTGTTTGGTCATCTGGAAGTCACTAAGAATTTTAGCTAAGATTCATGGTGTCTTGGGATTTGATTCGTAACCTTAAATCAGGTTTCCACCGTGTAACATGAAGTCAATTTTGAAAAGTCAGTGAGTTCCAAGTGCACTAATGCAGATCTAAGGAAATTGCTGTGTATTTATATATATATATATATATATATACTAGATGGTGGCCCGATTCTAACGCATCAGGTATTCTAGAATATGCATGTCCACGTAGTATATTGCCCAGCTACGTAGTATATTGCCCAGCCACGTAGTATATTGCCCAGCCACATAGTATATTGCCCAGCCACATAGTATATTGCCCAGCTACGTAGTATATTGCCCAGCTACGTAGTATATTGCCCAGCCACGTAGTATATTGCCCAGCCACATAGTATATTGCCCAGCCACATAGTATATTGCCCAGCCACGTAGTATATTGCCCAGCCACGTAGTATATTGCCCAGCCACATAGTATATTGCCCAGTCACATAGTATATTGCTCAGCCACGTAGTATATTGCCCAGCCACGTAGTATATTGCACAGCGATGTAGTATATTGCCCAGTCACGTAGTATATTGCCCAGCCACGTAGTATATTACCCAGCCACGTAGTATATTGCCCAGCCACATAGTATATTGCTCAGCCACGTAGTATATTGCCCAGCCACGTAGTATATTGCCCAGCCACATAGTATATTGCTCAGCCACGTAGTATATTGCCCAGCCACGTAGTATACTGCCCAGCCACGTAGTATATTACCCAGCCTCGTAGTATATTGCCCAGCCACGTAGTATATTCCCCAGCCACGTAGTATATTGCCCAGTCACGTAGTATATTGCACAGCGATGTAGTATATTGCCCAGTCACGTAGTATATTGCCCAGCCACGTAGTATATTACCCAGCCTCGTAGTATATTGGCCAGTCACGTAGTATATTGGCCAGTCACGTAGTATATTGCCCAGCCACGTATGTAACAGGTTAAAAAAGACTTAAAATAAAAAATAAATATATACTCACCATCCGAAGGCCCCTTATAATCCTGTCGTCTGTGTGCGGTGCAAGCGGCAGCTTCCGGTCCCAGGGTTGGATGAGCGCAGGACCTGTGATGACGTCGCCGTCACATGACCGTGACGTCATGGAAGGTCCTTCTCGCATAGCATCCTTAGCACCGGAATCTGCCGCTTGTACTGCCGAGGACAGCGCTATGACGGAGGGTGAGAATAACCTTTTTTTGTTATTATTATTATTTGTAACATTAGATTTTTTTACTATTGATGCTGCATAGCAGCATCAATAGTAAAAAGTTGGTCACACAGGGTTAATAGCAGCGTTAATGGAGTGTGTTACACCGCAGCATAACGCAGGCCATTAACGCTGCCATTAACCCTGTGTGAGGGCTGACTGGAGGGGAGTATGGAGAGGGCACTGACTGCAGGGAGGAAGGAGCGGCCATATTGCCGACGGACTGCGCCCGTCGCTGATTGGTCGTGGCAATGGTCGTGTGCGTTTCGCCACGACCAATCAGCGACTTGGATTTCCATGACAGACAGAGGCCGCGACCAATGAATATCCGTGACAGACAGGCAGAAAGACAGACAGAAGACAGACAGACGGAAGTGACCCTTAGACAATTATATAGTCGATATATATATATATATAAATATATATATATATATATATATATATATATATATATATTTTATACTTTCTGTTTCTGCAAATGTCAGCTTTGGTGAACATGGAAGTGAATGTGTAAAGTCACTCTATTCGTGATAGCCTTGCAGCTCTTGATAGGGCTTTCACTGACAGTCCATCTAGCAGGTCCCAGAAAAATGCTGGCCTACACCCTTTAACCCTCTACAGGGCTCTGGACTTACACAAGGCTTCGGTAGATGGAGTGGCTGCTCGCCATTGGAGCGGGTTGGCAGAGGAGGGTCATGTAAGCCTGGTCAGAGAAGTCAGAAAACAAAGGCACAGGACCAAACAGTCCAAGGTCAGCAACTGAATAACACACAGGGTCAGGAGTGTGTATAGGGACAGAAGTAGGTCAGATATAACCTATCTGGCAACTGCAGGCAGGCAGCTTAGGGCTTATAAAGTGTGCTTCCCGCCCAAGCTTTCTGCAGATCATCATTAAGGTTTAATGTTTATGTTGTACATTTGCTAACATGTGAGACAGCTGTATATACAGAATATATTATTTGAATTGATTACTGTGCCCAGAATAGATTTTATAAACCCAATTTCACTAACGGTGATATATATATACTAGATTCCTTGATAGGGCGTTGATCCAGGGAACTAGTCTGATTGCCGTATGTGGAGACGTGAAGGAATTTTTTTTCCCCAATGTGGAGCTTACCGTTTGTCACAGGGTTTTTTTGCCTTCCTCTGGATCAACATGTTAGCGCATGTTAGGTTAGGATATGGGTTGAACTAGATGGACCTAAAGTCTTCCTTCAACCTTAAAAACTATGTTAGGCCGGTTTCACACGTCAGTGTCTCCGGTACGTGTGGTGACAGTTTTCTCACGTACCGGAGACACTGACACAAGTAGACCCATTCAAATGAATGGGTTTATGCACATGTCAGCATGTTTTGACGGACCGTGTGTCTGTGTGCAAAACACGCATACATGTCTGTTTTTACCTGGACACACATGCCGCCAAACGTGCACACGGAGAATAGTGTACACTGTCCTCCGTGCACACGGACAGCCGTTCGGGAAGCAGCGCTACTGTATGCGCTGTTCCCCTGCTTGTGGTGCTGAATGCGGCTTTCATCCATTGTCCCCGGCTTTGCTGGCATTAGCGCGAGCAGGGGTCAATGAATAAAAGAAAAACCCAACATGGGGTCCCGCTATATTTTTCAATCAACCCGGCAAAATTCACAGGTGTAGGCTGCTATTCTCAGGCTGGTAAGGGGCCATGGATATGGGCCCCCCAGCCTAAAAATAGCAGCCCGCAGCTGCCCAGAAAAGGCGCATCTATTAGTTGCACCAATTCTGAAGCTTTGCCCAGTTCTTCCCACTTGCCCTGTAGCAGTAGCAAGTGGGGTATTGAGGGGTTAATGTCACCTTCCTATTGTAAGGTGAAATTAAGCTGGCTTAGTAATGGAGAGGTGTCAATAAGACACCTCTCCATTACTAATCCTATAGTTGGTAAAGGGTTAATAAAACACCACACAGTTAGAATAAAGTCTTTTAATGAAATCAGACACAACAATGTTTCCCATCTTTATTACTATGCCATTCCAAGTGAAGCCCTCGATCTCCTGTAAAACAATGTCAAAATATACCCATACCTGTCCGGCGTACAGTCAGTCCCACGCAGTAATCCATATCTAGGGGAATGTACAGTTTACAACCGAGAGCGGTGCTAAAGCGACCGCTTCCGGCTGTAAACTACTGGGGAATGAATGAGAAGCGGGGAGCACAGACTCAGTGATGGCACCGCTAGTTACTGAGCCTGCACCCGCAGCGTCTTTTTCATTCCTAAGTAGTTTACAGCCAGGAGCGGTCACATTAGCACCGCTCCCGGTTGTAAACTGTACATTCCCCTAGTTATGGATTACTGCGTGGGACTGACTGTACGCCGGACAGGTATGGGTATATTGTTGGTTTATTATTTTGACATTTTTTACAGGAGATCGAGGGCTTCACTTGGAATGGCAGACTAATAAAGATGGGAAACTTTGTTGTGTCTGATTTCATTAAAATACATTTTTCTTACTGTGTAGTGTTTTATTAACCCCTTAACAACTATAGGATTAGTAATGGAGAGGTGTTTTATTGACATATTGACACCTCTCCATTACTAAGCCGGCTTAATGTCACCTTACAATACTTGCCACCACTACAGGGAAAGTGGGAAGAACCAGGCAAAGCTCCACAATTGGCACATCTAATAGATGCGCCTTTTCTGGGCAGCTGCGAGCTGCTATTTTTAGGTTGGGGGGGGTCCATAGCCATGGCCCCTTACCAGCCTGAGAATAGCAGCCTGCACCTGTGAGTTTTGCCGGGTTGGTTTAAAAATATAGGGGGGACCCCACGTCATTTTTTTCTTTCATTCAGGGATTACAGCCGGCTTCAGCACCACACGCAGGGGAACAGCGCTTACTGTAGCATTTCTTCCCCGGCGGCTGTCCGTGTGATACTGATGCGGCACACGGTCGCCACAAGTGTGCCGCATGTAGTACACACACGGACATGGATATCTCCGGTACCGTGTTTTCCGGTACCGGAAATATCAGGACGTGTGAAACCGGCCTTACTATGTTACTGTGTAATTTAGACACAAACACACCTCAACATTGAAATTGCAGCATCCACAAAAACAAGGCAACCATATAATGTACAGATGAGTTTACAGGACCTGGACTATAGCACAAAACGAAATGCCACAAGTGAAGGAAACCAAGCTACATTTCCACCACTACATTCACACAGCTAAAAAATGTATCGGTCTATCAGCGCCTACAATAATGGTACAAACTACTGCTCTAGGCTCCCTGCAGAATAGACTTCTATATAAGGACGGATATTTCTTCCATTACACATTCTCTTTACAAGATCCCACTGTAAACAGGGTACTAGTCTGCTCCCTTAACCTATTTTCTGGGTAGGTATTGGCATTGATGGTGCCATCTGAATCCTGATAACACAAGTGAAGGGCAGGTGTCTGGCATTGGTTGATAAACTCTTGTTTGTGTAAATGGCGCCAGTATAAATGAGCTAAAGTTAAATTGGCTGACAATAAGAAGATTTGATAAATGATAGCATGTTCTGTGCACGGGTGTATTAGCTTATTATACTTCAAAGCAAGAAGCTGAGCGTCTAAACAGAGCAACTAATAGATCAATGCCCTTGAGCGCCGGGGAATATGTAGGCTCAGAAATCTTCATATTGAAAAACATTCTCCATATTGACCCCCATTTTTAGTAACTCGTAGTATTACATACTAAGGAAAAAATACACTTAAAGCGTTTATCTGAGACTTTTTTTAACTATCGGCCTAAGAACTAACAGGCAGGTAGTTGCTACCTACCTGTCTGTTGTGCCCGGTACTGATCTCTCCCGAAACAGAGCGGTCATAGACCACTCCTGCAAGCGATTGAGTAACTTCTGCTGATGACACAACGACAGAAAAGAGCTTCTCTTCCACTCTGCTCCCTTGATGGAGCGTGACTGCTGACGTCATGCTGATTGACAGCCAGCTACCTGCTGTCAATCAGCATGACGTTGGCAGTCACACCCCATCGACAAAGAAGCCCAGTAGAGATGCAGCTGCTTTGTTGATGACCGCAGGAGCGGTCAATGACTGCACTGTGATGGCACTGGGTAAAATGGGCAGCTAGTTAACAAATACCTGCCTGTTAGTTTTTAGGTCTATAGTAAAAATATAGTTAAGTAAATAAGGCAGCACACTGCAGCGCTAAAACATGTAAACTTGAAAACACGAAATTTGAACTGCATTACTGCACTAGAAATATGAAAAATGAGAGCTTTTAGCGCATAAAAATGGCCAATTTTATGTGTACCTGGTAGCCCCTGTACGGCATCTCTCTTATACCAGGTCCTAAACTTGCCTTACCTCGCTGAGAATAAACATCTCCATCTGAATGGGTACATGTGAAACCTCTTCTTAGACTAAAATTCTCTCTCTCTGTGGAGGGGTATTGGACCTGCTGTAATTAAAACACCTGAAGCTAGGAGGCGGAGTGCACGATCAGAAGGCTAAAGAATACATTTCAAAAACCTGACCGGCACATCCAAACATAGACTAAGTGTGAACAGGTGCTGAACCTAGAGTCGCCAACTCGTATATAGTTAAGTAAATAAGGCAGCACACTGCAGCGCTAAAACATGTAAACCTGAAAACACGAAATTTGAACTGCATTACTGCACTAGAAATATGAAAAATGAGAGCTTTTAGCACATAAAAATGGCCAATTTTATGTGTACCCGGTAGCCCCTTTACGGCATCTCTCTTATACCAGGTCCTAAACTTGCCTTACCTCGCTGAGAATAAACGTCTCCATCTGAATGGGTACATGTGAAACCTCTTCTTAGACTAAAATTCTTTCTCTCTGTGGAGGGGTATTGGACCTGCTGTAATTAAAACACCTGAAGCTAGGAGGCGGAGTGCACGATCAGAAGGCTAAAGAATACATTTCAAAATCCTGACCGGCACATCCAAACATAGACTAAGTGTGAACAGGTGCTGAACCTAGAGTCGCCAACTCGTATATAGTTAAGTAAATAAGGCAGCACACTGCAGCGCTAAAACATGTAAACTTGAAAACACGAAATTTGAACTGCATTACTGCACTAGAAATATGAAAAATGAGAGCTTTTAGCGCATAAAAATGGCCAATTTTATGTGTACCTGGTAGCCCCTTTACGGCATCTCTCTTATACCAGGTTCTCTTGAAATATAGTAAAAATATAACCTTGGATACAAGGATCGGAGTCATGTTCCCCTAGTATCGACCTTTCCTTAAAATGTTCCTTTTGACCAGTACCCCAGTTTAATCTTTCTTGTAACAGTGACTTAAGACCACAAACCAATCATCATTACTAATGTATGTAATCTTTTAGGAAAAATACCAAAAATAAAAGGCCGAAAACAGATGTCTTCATGTACCTTCTGCAGAAAAGCAGAAGAGAGGGGTGATATCCTACACCTTTCATTATTAATCACATTATTGTCCTCAGGTCTTGCACTCATTTTAAATGAATGAGACTATTGTTCACGGTTATCCATTGAGCTCGTTCTTGCGATACCATGAGCAGGAACTTCATAAGAGACGCTGTGTGAACGTAATCTCCTGGGAAAGAGAATGGGGATTGGGTCTATTGTCTGTGCAGCAGGGTGTGCAGGATTCATCCGCATCGAATCATTTCCTGATCTTTGGCTATAATGAGTAGAGACACATTCACACTAAAGCCATCCGTACACTCAGTGTCGGACTGGGGTGCCATGGGCCCACCAGTAACCAAATACAAGGCCCCAATTGTAAGCTACATGCAAATGTGAAGTTTTCCTCAATCACAAATGTATATCACAAAGATTGATAAGTTAACAAGATGCTGCCTCTGTCTGTACATAGTGATTCCAGTATATTGTGCCAAGTACTGCTCATATAAGACGGTGGTGGCCCACCGGAGGATTCTCCTGTTCTCCTGTGGTCCAGTCCAAGCCTGCATTACATAGCTATTGGCCATCTAGTGGTTCAGTCGGCAGCGCTCTAATCCAACTCTCCAATACACAGGAGCACTCGCTCTGCTCAGTGATCCGTGCTCTCTATGAGAGAGAGAGTTGTTGCCAGACATCTCTGATGATGGGTAATCTCTTAGAGAACAGAAGGATCAACAATCCTAGGATCCTTATCTCCTCCGACAATCATCTATTTTTGCACACCCACTGAAATGTATAGGTGATTCTCATCGGAACAATGGATAAGACTAGCACGTTTCGATGTTTTTTTTTACCTAGACCACTGGTTCGATGGAAAAATGTTGATATGAACTTGAACACAGCCCTAGAGTATGTGCCTGCGTTTAGTATTTACAGCAGATTTTTCGGCACCAAAAAAACAGATTGTTAGCAGGAAAAATGCTTTGTAAAATACATATGTTTTTGATGTGTTTTTGACACATTTGAATGGGTAAAAAAAAGGCTGAAAAACTGACATGCTGCAGATTTCGTGGTTCAAATCCGCAAAAAATAAGGGTTCTCTCACACTACATTCTGGCAACCGTTTATTGGTACCGTTGGGGCTCACCCATTTTACTGGGTATTCGGGTGCATGCGCCGACTGGGCCGTAGACTATAATGATGCCGACAGAGTGAACATACGAGACAGGAGAGCAGCTGTTGGGCTGGGAAATGCGGTCCATTACATGTAGCCTTGCTAGCATATAGAGTATACATAAAACCTGTATGAATTATTTCATAGTTCCAGTTTATTGCTTAGATATCATGAAAATGGGAAGGAGCATTATTTTTTATGTCTGTGGACAAATGCTCAAGGAACACCCTAAAAACCACCAGCAGCAAATCTACACATGATTACTCGTCTTCATGATTGGCAGAACAGAAAGCGTTAGTCATAAATTCCATCCTCGGAAATCGCAGTTTTTCTACGTTGAGACTCTGTGCACCTGGAAATTATACAAGACTACAAGAATTTAATGAGCTAGAAACAGCAGAGCTGTCCATGCATGGTACATGGAGAATTATTTGCTCACAGAAAATGTAAAGATTTATTCTAGAAATTAGCAGATACATTTTTACGTAAATGGAATTTTGTGAAATTTGCAGTTGCCAGCAAATTTGAAAAATTTACTATCGATTTGCGTGAATTGCCAAAAAACCCACTCTCCCCCTCTCCCCCTCACCCTCTCCCCTTCCCTTTCCCCCTCACCCTCTCTCTCTCTCTCTCCCTCTCATCCTCTCTCACTTCCCCTCCCTCTCTCCCCATCCCTCTTTCTCCACCCCATCTCTCTCCTCTACTCCCGTTGGATCGCACTCGGAATACGGTCATTTGCACAAAGCCATATGGTGTTGTCCTGTTTTGATGTGTTTAAATCACAGTTACAGACTTTTATTTTCATACATTAGACAGCATCAGCAAGACAGCACAATATTTTTTTTTACAGAAAAAGAAGCAAACTGAAATCAGTGTTAATCAGAGACAGTGCATTTGTTGGTCACACTCAACTGTACTGAGTTTTTGTATTTATTGTGCAATCCTATTTGTAAAGGGAGAAATAATTGCCTTTTTTTAAAAAAAAGAAAAGAAAAAAATTCCTTACCCGTCACTGTCTACTTCACAAAGGGTGCCTGTTGGAAAATTTTTTATTTTGCACATTTGTTTTACTATTCAAATTTTACATTCGTTCATGCTACGCCAATTCGGCACTTTTTTGCTGGTTTATGTTGGCTTTTTGGAAATGTACTTATCTAACATTTCTTATTATGTCGTTGTTTTGGAAAAAATTTGAGTTTTCTAAAAAAAATAGTTTTATTTATTTTTAATTGTTGACGATTACCTGTGCTAACTGCATGTCTGGTTTTGCACACTACTAATTCAATTTGACAACCGTACACATGACACCTAAATATTTGAATAATTTAATTCCCAAGACAGCAAATGATAGAACTAATATGTTCATGTTGCTGCTTGGCTAATTGCAGATTTGCAGTTCTGTTACATAATACTTTTTAATATTCTTTTTAATATTCTTTATTTTTTTTTCCAGTATTTTGCATTCCTTCTTCTGCTGTTTGCTGCTCAGATTACTGTGGGTGTGCTCATATACACACAGCGGTCCCCCGTAAGTACTAACATATACTCAATGATGGTCTAGATATCATTGAAAGATCTCTTTCAGACGTTCATTTTTCACATGTGGTTTTCGTGGATAGAGCACATTAAAGTCTCTGGCCATGTTCACATCTGATTTTTATTTTTTGCAGACATTATTTTTTTCATCTATTTTCAGGCTCTATTCCATTAGTGGAAAAAAGGGATAGCACTCATATACCATCTAAATGCTGTCCATTTTTTTTCTGTTTAATAGACAAGAGAAACTTGTGAAATTTTTGTGGGGGTTTGCATTTAAGAAAATGGATTTCACACTGAAGCTAATAAAGGCCACACGGGTCAAAAATGGATGAAATTAATAATAGATTGACCCTTTTTTTTCTTGTACATAAAACAAAAAAGAACGTCTGAATTAGTCCTTAATAAGATTTACCTTATTTAGGCAGAAGGACTCGGATTAATGCAAAATTTTATTTTAAGCAACTTCCTGATATGATGTAATTATTGAAGCCTCCAAAAATTAAATTCCCAGTCTATGGGTACAAACGGGAGAATAAATTATAAGATAAAGGGAATCTGTCAGCAGTTCTTTGCTATTTAATCTGAGAGCAACATGATGTAGAGGCTAAGATCTTGATTACAGGGATGTATCATTTATTAGGCTGTAATATATGCTGTAGTTTCAATACAATTTGTGTTTTATCGGCAGGAGATTATCTTTGGAGGACTAGGTGTCCTGTGAAGGCAGTCCAGCTAATCTGTGTAACCACGCCCCCTCCACTGATTGGCAGCTTGCTGATATTGTACACAAGCAGCTGCCAATCAGGTGTGTGGGCGAGGTTATAAAGGGCTCAGCATTCTGATCACTGATACATCTACAGCAGAGAAAACAGAGATTTTATAAAAACTGCACCAAGTAGTCCACTAAGTGACATATCACTGGAATCAGGGTCTCTGCCCCTATATCATTCTGTTCTCAGATACCATAGCAAAAACCTTCCATTTGAAAGAATTTTAAAAAAAACAAATTGTGGTTTAATTCCCCTCCCCAGGCGCAGCGCTGAGTCTCTACTGTTGCTACCGGTGTCTGTTATTGTCTGCAGCGCTGACGTCAAGTCGATGGTGCTGCAACCAATCAGTGAGCTCAGCAGCTGCCCTCATCCTGTACAGATTTGCCAAGCTCGGTTATTAGCTGTAGTCCTATGGGTGTGACGTCAGCGTGGTAGACATTAACAGACAACGGGAGCAACCACAGAGACTCCGCACTGGGCCTGGGGAGGGTGAGTAAAGCACGTACCGTATTTGTTTTTTTAAACCAACTGCACCTGGGAGAGTGGGGTTTTCTAAAACCTTAAAACCACTTTAATAGTAATTCTGACAACAGAAATGTGATGATATCAACAGCTACATCATAACACAAGTTTTTCTTCTTTTTACAGATAAATATTGCTATGGGAAAATATGTGGAAAATATTATCAAGAACTATGAAATTCTGACAAACCAAACAGAACAACAGGAAGGTTTGGATTTTGCACAGGAGCAGGTACGATCGTCTGAGCCTTTCCACACTGCAATAAGGTCTTTAGAAGATCTTCTAGTCCTTCCATCGTCCTTCACGGTAATGGCCATCACTGCCCTATCTCTCCTCTGAGGTGTAACTTGAAGCTTCGGGATCCTTTTATAACATCCTGCCATGTGCATTTATAATACCTTCTTATATGGCAGAAGGGGCTTCAGAGACCCTCAGGCTTTATGCCCCAAAGTGCGACTTGTACCCCCTGCACCACTTTCAGTTACTCTCCAGCCTCTTTTGCACACAGTAGTTGTGTGGCGCTCCTCTACCCTATGGTCAATAACTAGGGTTTCAAAATAAAGCCTAGGCAAATTACTATTAAGGCTAGTTTCACATTTGCGTTTAAAAACGCAGCGTTTAAAACGCAAACGCAGGTGGTGAAAAAAACGCATGTAAACGCGTTCAAACGCTGCATTTTTTAGACGCATGCGTTTTCGCATGCGGTAAAAAAAGCCGCGTTTTTACGCGTTTACATGCGTTTTTTCCTGCGTTTGCGTTTTTGATACGCATGATGAGAAATTTCACAAGAGAAAAATCAAGATCCAGACACCGCCAATGGGACTACAGAGGGCGTGTGACATGACTCTGTGGACCAAAATATGGAAAAATTGTAGCTCTCAAAATGTGGTAACGCAAAAAATATTTTTTGGAATAAAAAGCGTCTTTAGTGTGTGACAGCTGCCAATCATAAAAATCAACTATAAAACCCACTATAAATAGAAATGGCTAGGGTTAGGGTTAGGGTTTGGATCTCTAGGGTTAGGGTTAGGGCTAGGGTTAGGGTTTGGATCCCTAGGGTTAGGGGTAGGGTTAGGGCTAGGGTTAGGGTTTGGATCCCTAGGGTTAGGGGTAGGGTTAGGGCTAGGGTTAGGGTTTGGATCCCTAGGGTTAGGGCTAGGGTTAGGATTTGGATCCCTAGGGTTAGGGTTAGGGGTAGGGTTAAGGCTAGGGTTAAGGTTTGGATCCCTAGGGTTAGGGGTAGGGTTAGGGCTAGGGTTAAGGTTTGGATCCCTAGGGTTAGGGTTTGGATCCCTTTATCACCTTGATGGTGGGGGGGTGGCTTATCAGTGTGTAGACTTGTTTTTCTCTATTAAAACGCATGCGTTTAAAAACGCAACCAAACACATGCGTTTACATAGACAGCAATACGGTTTTTTTGCCGCAAAAAAAGCATGCGTTTTTTTGACGCAAAAAAACGCCTCTAGAAATTACTACATGTTGCATTTCCGCAACGAAACGTAAGCATAGAACCGACGCATGCGTCGTCAAACGCGGCAAAACGCATACAAAAAAACGCATGCGTTTTAAATGTTAAATATAGGAAGAAAAAAAACGCATGCATTTTTATGCGTTAAAACGCAGCGGCAAAAAACGCAAATGTGAAACCAGCCTAATACAAGGGAAAGTCCTTTCCACCCAAGTACTTCTTGCTTCTATATTGCACGTTATTGGGAGAAAAACACTAAAATTGCATTAAGAGAAATTGTAGTCGCTGTGAAAAGCAAATGCTCCCAGTAATCACTTATAAAGACCAAACTATCCTCAATATTAAAAAAAATGGAATAGTAGGGCCCAAATAGAAGACATTGCATTACTCAATAAAGGGAGTTATCCAGGACTAAATTATTTTTTTGTAGGCAAAAAAATCTCAGCACCGAAATGACCATGGAGAACGAAGACCTTGATGCAATACATGAATATTTAACTTGGATCCAGCAAGAAAAGATCCAACATTTTGACCAATAATGGTCTTTATCATGGACCATGTTTATAGGGTATCTCTTTTTCTTCTGGGCTGCTCTGTCGACGAGGCGTGACTGCCTTCCAACAAGATGCTGATTGACAGCCGGATCCACACAGTTAGGCAGTGGGGAGCCGGCTGTCAATCAGTATGATGTCAGCAGTCAAACCCCATCAACAGGGCAGTCCAGAAGAGAAGCCGCTGCTCTGTCATCGTGTCGTCAGCGGAATCCACAGAATCACCTGCAGGAGCAATCGGTGACCTACCTGCCTGTTCGTTCTGAGGTCAATATTAAGAAATTAATACAGTCCCGACAACCCCTTTAATAGATTCAATTAATACCTATTAGAGTTGAGCAAAAATATTTGCTGGAACTTGGTGATGATTCCTGGTCCTCAGACAAGATTTCTGCGAACCTCCCCCTACTTGTTGGTGTCGCAAGCTCCCCTCCTGATTATCCTTCCCAAAAAATGTTGAGAGAAGTGCTAATTTTTGTAAAATAGACAAAATACTTTAATATCTTCCGATTAGCGCTTCGTGCCACATCTATGATGCTGTTCTGGACCTCGTAATCAGATGAGGAGCTGGGATAACCGGCACATAAGAGCAAGTGCTCAGGGCTCTAGTCCGGGAACCACTGGACCAACTTTCTGCAAATCTTTTTGCTCAGCTCTAATTTTCATGTATTATACCTATATCTGAGAATATTCTCAGATATAGGTACAGTATAATGAGATAAATACTCAGATAAGCACTGTTATTCCCAATGATATAGCAATTCTGGAGCATCTCCTAAGATTCTAGATGTTCTTTTGTTATTCCTCCCCAGATGTCATTTGTTTAATAAGTTTTAGGAGAAAAAACCGAGGCATAGAATAATATGCTTCATATGATGGGGGGTGCAAGTATTTAATAAAATAGGAGAGATGATTCACCCTTATGGTTTAAAGAGCAGCACCCGGACCAGATCCTTACGAACCTCCTCCTTCTTTCTGGTGTTCCAAGCTCCTCTCACGACTATCCTTCCAAAAAAATGTTGTTGGAAGAAGCGCTACTTCCCATTTTTTTTTACAGATGGGGTGACCAATGTGATTAATATAAGGGCTCCCAAAATGATAATGAGAATCATAGGGCTCGGAGAAGCACAGGGATCTGTGTCGCCATCAGATAATCGTGACCGGTACCAAATGTAGCATCACTATCCATTGCCCTCTCGTTACAGATGAGCTGCTGTGGTTGGTTCACACCTGAAGACTGGATGAAAAATCCGAAAATCTATGAAAATTCGTCAGTCAACTTGTATCCCTGCTCCTGCAGAAATGCGTCTTCCTTAATTGTGAACCCAAGTGGCAATGGCACCAATAATTCTACTGACATCTCCAACCCCCTGCCTGAGCAGAAGAGTGGACTCTGCGTAGCCCCTGGAAGGGATAATTGGCCCGTGTATAAGACAGTAAGTGTAGCCCACCTATAGAGCTTATGTAAAGTGCTCTTAAGTATGGGGATCGAGACCCCAATAGACCCTCAAACTAAGGGCTCATTCAGACGAGCGAACTATACATGTACTTTATGACTAAAATCAGACAATACACTGACCAATGTAAATCAGTAGGACTGTTTTAATGGCAGATTTTTCACAGAGACTGATGAGACTCACCCATTCAAGTTTACGGGTGCGCAAAAAATGAGACAGAACCTGTAAGGAACATGCGTATTATATCATTTTTTTTAGATTAAATTGTCATTATTAACCTAGGAAACTGTATTTGACCATGTACATTTTAAAATTTTGATGTATAAAATTGGATATGACGTGGATGTCACATGGACGTAAATATGGACACAGGATACCACACAGATACGGATAAAAATTGGTTCTCGTTTTCTGGATGAAAATCATTATTCTTATGCTCCTGTGACGCACTCAACTGGAGGGACGGACACAAACTTTCCATTATGGTCATACATCCCTTCTGCCCTTCGTTTGGGCAATTAAAGCAATCTATTTTCAAGCTTGAAAGCTATCCCCTATCCAAGTGCTAGGCTGTAACTTCCAAATCGCTGGGGGTCTGACTGCTGGCACCCCCCACCAATCCTAACAACCAGTGCCAGACTGTGTTTGCAAAGGCCCACCAGTAACATTGATTCTTAAGGCCCACTGTTCTGCTTCATGTAAAAATCACCTGACCCTAGTACACAAATTTACTTTTGCTTCTATGTAATATTAGCTTGGCTATCCTGTTTAATGATTGATTAGTTGATACCTTTTCCCGCAAATTGTGGATCTAGTGTAATAGCACTGCTCTTTAGCAATCCTTCACAGGGGCCTACCGGAGGATTCTCCTGCTCTCCTGTGGGCCAGTCCGAGATTCGTGAACTCTGAAGACCTAGTGTAAATGTTGCGGTGGTTGATCATGCTCACTGACCCTCCTTTTTTTTTCTTAATGGGACCTCCAGAGATTGCCAAGCACTGCACTTGGTTGGTCTTTGGCACTTCCATAATAATGAATGGAGCAGTCATGCACATGGTTGACCTCCACTCCATTCATTCAGCCCTGGTTCTCTGGATTGGTAAAGGTTCCAATGGATGGACTCTCTCAACGGATAAGTGATAGCTTTTAAACTTGAGAATATTCCTTTAAAACAGGCAAAAACATTTATTGATTTACACTTTAAATAGCTAAACCACAGCAAAACAGTGCATTGGAACAGGGACCATTGCTAGTCAGCACTACGTGCTCCAAAAATAATATACATCTGTAGAACTAATGTACTATATGCCTTTTTATATGCTTCCTTTGCTAACTCTTATATTTTATAGCATTCGCATGATCAATAAAAAAATATACACTTTCATGTAAAGTACTTAACTTGTTGATTTTAGTAACATTTTTCAGTGTTATTATTTTTTAAGTAATTTTCTTCTTTCCTATTTTAGGGCTGCATGAACAGTATTCAGACATTTATAACCAATAATTTCATCTGTATTATTGGAGTATGCATAGGTATCGCCTTGTTAGAGGTGAGTAGCATTACATGATATTAACTTATTATATTCATATTCATTCGGCACTTCTAGTCGTCAGAACTTCTTAAAAGGTTGTGAATGCAGACTTGTGAATCCTCACAATTGCGCACAGTGCTCGCTGTCAGGATTCTCCTGTGTAATTTATACACTTTGGCCACATTCTGACCAGACTGTGTCCAGCCTCTCTCAATTCACTTGTATTGAGCGATGCTGTGTGACTGCATGTATGCAAATCATATATATGTTGTTACGTGCCCGGCCCCTCCCCGGGCCACAGAATCCTCACAGTGCATAGTGTGCACAGTGTGAGGATTAACAAGTCTGTAGTCACATAGAGTGACTGCCTACTTAGACCCTAAGCCTGGACAACCCCATTATCGCCCATGCATTGTAGATTTATGACAACCAAATGATTGTTCAGCCAATCACTATCTGCCCAACTCTCAATACACGGAAACACTTGTTCTGCCAAGTTGGTGTTCTCTATGAGAAAGTTGCTGCCACACACCTCTGGTAGCGGCTTACAGACCAAAAGGATCAACAGTTGAAATTGGACATACCGGATCCTAAGCTGGACACCAATGATAAAGTTACCATTGTTTGTATGGCAAATGGACAATAACAGATGATCACATGGATAATCTCCTACTGTGACACTAAAAACCGCCATAAACGAGACTGTGGCTACATTGGTGGGGTTAGTTGAACGGCAGTGGCATCAGAACCATGTCATTTGTGAGATGCACCAATGCAGTCGACAAGGCAATGGAGAGCCAGAGACGCCAACAGTCATTACTAGTGATAAGCGAATATACTCGTTACTTGAGATTTCTCGAGCATGCTCGGGGGTCATACAAGTGTTTTTTAGTGCTCGGAGATTTAGTTTTTCTTGCCGCAGCTGAATGATTTACATCTGTTAGCCAGCATAAGTACATGTGGGGATTCCCTAGCAACCAGGCAACCCCCACATGTACTTATGCTGGCTTGCAGATGTAAATCATTCAACTGCGGCAAGAAAAACTAACTCTCCGAGCACTAAAAATACTCGGAGGACACCCGAGCGTGCTCGAGAAATCTCGAGTAACGAGTATATTCGCTCATCACTAGTCATTAGTACTTTTTACATCTTCCAGTTGTATAGTATTTTTTGCCATGATTTATTCATAATTGGGACAAAAAGTAGATAGCACATTTTGTGGGGCAAAACAAGTACTTGCATATGCTGTAAATGCATCCTAAAATTAGATTTGCCCAGTGGATCTTTCATGTAGAAAATGTGATGCGTATTTGCTATATAATCCATGGCAGAAATTTGAGATTGACCCTCGGAATCCTGCAGCGGATTAGTAGCTTGAACCGCTCTTGGGCCACATGTGTGGACCGCTCTTGGTCCATCTGCGTGTAGGTCCCCAATGTGGTTTTAGGGTGTAAATCAAATGAAAACCCCTTCATACATTCACTTATTGTAGTGGTTTTCTACTTATTAGCTATGTAGAGCTCCCACTGGAACATACCCTGGTGGCAGAAGTGGCAACCCAAGTCATCAGACATCACACCATCTTTGACAGCATAACAAAGACCACATGCCAGGTAGTTGAGGTCTTACAACAACTAAAAATAAAAAAAAACAAGACACTATTATAGCTGATCAGAATAGCAGATATTTGTCTAAATTATTTACCAGAAGTTTGGAAAACTTGAAGACACAGCCTGTTATGACAGATGGTAATGACATTGTCCATGGTGATCGGTGAAGACAGTACATAGTCATCCACATGAAAGATGTTAACCATTCTACATCTATGATACTACTTATTTTTTTTAAAATGCGTTGTCATGTACATTATTCTTATGTATCATCATTTATATTTTGGATTGAGGAAGCTTCATGCGGTGCGGGGTTATTTACTGAGCCGAGAGGAAGCTGCACTACTTACCGGATTTGTCACTTACTGTTATTTTTACAAATGATTTTTACAAATGTGCAGGATGTAAGCTCACACCTGCTGTCGCGGGGGATTTACAGTCTTCTTCACATGTCTAAAAACAGACAGTTTCTCTATAGAATATTTACATTATTTTGTGAGGGCCCCACATCCTCTTTCATCCGACCAGGAATTGAAGACTAATACTAACTCTTGTACTAACCATTGTACTTTGCCTATCAGTTTCTCCAGTTTATCGGCCACATACTGGCTTTGGTCCTAGAGAAAAGATTAATGAGAAGTTCTTCAGATGATATCCTGTTCTTCCCAGTCAGGTTATGTCTTGTGTGACCTTTGGTTTGTTTGCTGTGTAGAGGTCATTTATTATTCACTTCCAGACCACTTTAAAAATCTTTTGTGGTGTACCCATGTACTATTACTTGTGTGCATACATAGATTTGTGTGTATATACAGATATATGCATGCCTATTCTATTTACATATGATAATTACTTTAAACTAACTTTTGTTCACTATTTTCCATTTTTTATCTAAATATCTTCAAAATAATTTATCCTGAATTATTCACATAATAGTGGTCAGAACATTTTTTGCATCCAGAAATTTGCCTTAAAGCAAACCTGTCCGCAGGATTATGCTAAGTAAACTACTGGCATTGTCGTGTTGCCACAGTTACACTGATTAAAATGATACCTGGGTAGAAGAAATCTGCTTTGTGGTTGTTGTGTAATTAGTGTTAGAAGTTTTCAGTTAATGATATGCTCGTGCTCCAAGGTGGGACTGTAGAAAGAGTCTTATCTTCCTGCTCTCAGGCAGAGAAACCAAGAAGAAAGCTGCCCACAGGCCGCCCCGAAGCACAATCATGTTCCTCATTATAGAGACAGAGAGCGAGACAGTTTGTGCCTTGGGGCGGCCTGTGGATCACGAGCATATCATTTACTGAAAACTTCTAACATTGATTACACAAGAACCACAAGACTAATTTCCTCACCCCAGGTATCATTTTAATAAGTGTAACAATGTCAACATGATAATGCCTGTAGTTTGATTAGCAAAATCCTGCTGACAGGTTCTCTTTAAACAAGTTTATTTGTTTTGGAAAATCCTTCCCCTCTGCTGGTTTGTTTTAAAAGTAAACTAAGTATTACTCACCTTCCCCGGGTCCAACGCATACTTTACAGCACTGAACTCCACAGCACTGCAGCCACTGAGACATGACTTCTCTTACTTAATAGAAAAGACCTCACTTTTCTTACCTAATACACGAGGCCCCCCTTCTCTTACCTAATACACGAGGCCTCACTTCTCTTACCTAATACACGAGGCCTCACTTCTCTTACTTAATACACGAGGCCTCACTTCTCTTACCTAATACACAAAACCTCACTTCTCTTACCTAATACACTAGACCCCACTTCTCTTACCTAATACACGAGACCCCACTTCTCTAACCTAATACACGAGGCCTCACTTCTCTTACCTAATACACGAGGCCTTACTTCTCTTACCTAATACACGAGGCCTCACTTCTCTTACTTAATACACGAGGCCTCACTTCTCTTACTTAATACACGAGGCCTCACTTCTCTTACCTAATACACGAGGCCTCACTTCTCTTACCTAATACACAAGACCTCACGTCTCTTACCTAATACACGAGGCCTCACTTCTCTTACCTAATACACGAGGCCCCCCTTCTCTTACCTAATACACGAGGCCTCACTTCTCTTACCTAATACACGAGGCCCCCCTTCTCTTACCTAATACACGAGGCCTCACTTCTCTTACCTAATACACGAGGCCTCACTTCTCTTACCTAATACACGAGGCCTCACTACTCTTACCTAATACACGAGGCCTCACTTCTCTTACCTAATACACGAGGCCTCACTTCTCTTACCTAATACACGAGACCTCACTTCTCTTACCTAATACACGAGGCCCACCTTCTCTTACCTAATACACGAGGCCTCACTTCTCTTACCTAATACACGAGGCCTCACTTCTCTTACTTAATACACGAGGCCTCACTTCTCTTACCTAATACACGAGACCTCACTTCTCTTACCTAATACACGAGACCTCACTTCTCTTACCTAATACACAAAACCTCACTTCTCTTACCTAATACACGAGGCCCCCTTCTCTTACCTAATACACGAGGCCTCACTTCTCTTACCTAATACACGAGGCCTCACTTCTCTTACCTAATACACGAGGCCTCACTTCTCTTACCTAATACACGAGGCCTCACTTCTCTTACCTAATACACAAAACCTCACTTCTCTTACCTAATACACGAGACCTCACTTCTCTTACCTAATACACGAGGCCTCACTTCTCTTTCCTAATACACGAGACCTCACTACTCTTACCTAATACACGAGACCTCACTTCTCTTACCTAATACACGAGGCCTCACTTCTCTTACCTAATACACGAGGCCTCACTTCTCTTACCTAATACACGAGGCCTCACTTCTCTTACCCAACACACGAGGCCTCACTTCTCTTACCTAATACACGAGGCCTCACTTCTCTTACCTAATACACGAGGCCTCACTACTCTTACCTAATACACGAGGCCTCACTTCTCTTACCTAATACACGAGGCCTCACTACTCTTACCTAATACACGAGGCCTCACTTCTCTTACCTAATACACGAGGCCTCACTTCTCTTACCTAATACACGAGGCCTCACTTCTCTTACCTAATACACGAGGCCTCACTACTCTTACCTAATACACGAGGCCTCACTTCTCTTACCTAATACACGAGGCCTCACTTCTCTTACCTAATACACGAGGCCTCACTTCTCTTACCTAATACACGAGGCCTCATTTCTCTTACCTAATACACAAGGCCTCACTTCTCTTACTTAATATACGAGGCCTCACTACTCTTACCTAATACACGAGGCCTCACTACTCTTACCTAATACACGAGGCCTCACTTCTCTTACTTAATACAGGAGGCCTCACTTCTCTAACCTAATACACGAGGCTTCACTTCTCTAACCTAATACACGAGGCCTCACTTCTCTTACCTAATACACGAGGCCTCACTTCTCTTACCTAATACACGAGGCCTCACTTCTCTTACCTAATACACGAGGCCTCATTTCTCTAACCTAATATACGAGGCTTCACTTCTCTAACCTAATACATGAGGCCTCACTTCTCTTACCTAATACACGAGGCCTCATTTCTCTTACCTAATACACGAGGCCTCACTTCTCTTACTTAATATACGAGGCCTCACTTCTCTTACCTAATACACGAGGCCTCACTTCTCTTACCTAATACACGAGGCCTCATTTCTCTTACCTAATACACGAGGCCTCACTTCTCTTACTTAATATACGAGGCCTCCCTTCTCTTACCTAATACACAAAACCTCACTTCTCTTACCTAATACACGAGGCCTCACTTCTCTTACCTAATACACGAGGCCTCATTTCTCTTACCTAATACACGAGGCCTCACTTCTCTTACCTAATACACGAGGCCTCACTTCTCTTACCTAATACACGAGGCCTCACTTCTCTTACCTAATACATGAGGCCTCACTTCTCTTACCTAATACACGAGGCCTCACTTCTCTTACCTAATACACGAGGCCTCACTTCTCTTACCTAATACACGAGGCCTCACTTTTCTTACCTAATACACGAGGCCTCACTTCTCTTACCTAATACACGAGACCTCACTTCTCTTACTTAATACACGAGGCCTCACTTCTCTTACTTAATACACGAGGCCTCATTTCTCTAACCTAATACACGAGGCTTCACTTCTCTAACCTAATACACGAGGCCTCACTTCTCTAACCTAATACACGAGTCCTCACTTCTCTAACCTAATACACGAGGCCTCACTTCTCTTACCTAATACACGAGGCCTCACTTCTCTTACCTAATACACGAGGCCTCACTTCTCTTACCTAATAAACGAGGCCTCATTTCTCCAACCTAATACACGAGGCTTCACTTCTCTAACCTAATACATGAGGCCTCACTTCTCTTACCTAATACACGAGGCCTCATTTCTCTTACCTAATACACGAGGCCTCACTTCTCTTACTTAATATACGAGGCCTCACTTCTCTTACCTAATACACGAGGCCTCACTTCTCTTACCTAATACACGAGGCCTCATTTCTCTTACCTAATACACGAGGCCTCACTTCTCTTACTTAATATACGAGGC
The DNA here is from genome assembly GCF_032444005.1 of Ranitomeya imitator. NCBI lineage: Eukaryota > Metazoa > Chordata > Amphibia > Anura > Dendrobatidae > Ranitomeya > Ranitomeya imitator. The sequence goes on from NC_091291.1 coordinate 40,081,870, forward strand.
CTCACTTCTCTTACCTAATACATGAGGCCTCACTTCTCTTACCTAATACACAATACCTCACTTCTCTTACCTAATACACGAGGCCTCACTTCTCTTACCTAATACACGAGGCCTCATTTCTCTTACCTAATACACGAGGCCTCACTTCTCTTATCTAATACACGAGGCCTCACTTCTCTTACTTAATATACGAGGCCTCACTTCTCTTACCTAATACATGAGGCCTCACTTCTCTTACCTAATACACGAGGCCTCACTTCTCTTACCTAATACACGAGGCCTCACTTCTCTTACTTAATATACGAGGCCTCCCTTCTCTTACCTAATACACAATACCTCACTTCTCTTACCTAATACATGAGGCCTCACTTCTCTTACCTAATACACGAGGCCTCATTTCTCTTACCTAATACACGAGGCCTCACTTCTCTTACTTAATATACGAGGCCTCACTTCTCTTACCTAATACACGAGGCCTCATTTCTCTTACCTAATACACGAGGCCTCACTTCTCTTACCTAATACACGAGGCCTCACTTCTCTTACTTAATATACGAGGCCTCACTTCTCTTACCTAATACATGAGGCCTCACTTCTCTTACCTAATACACGAGGCCTCACTTCTCTTACCTAATACACGAGGCCTCACTTCTCTTACCTAATACACGAGGCCTCACTTCTCTTACCTAATACATGAGGCCTCACTTCTCTTACCTAATACACGAGGCCTCACTTCTCTTACCTAATACACGAGGCCTCACTTCTCTTACTTAATATACGAGGCCTCACTTCTCTTACCTAATACACGAGGCCTCACTTCTCTTACCTAATACACGAGGCCTCACTTCTCTTACCTAATACACGAGGCCTCACTTCTCTTACCTAATACACGAGACCTCACTTCTCTTACCTAATACACGAGGCCTCACTACTCTTACCTAATACACGAGGCCTCACTTCCTTGCCTAATACACGAGGCCTCACTTCTCTTACCTAATACACGAGGCCTCACTTCTCTTACCTAATACACGAGACCTCCCTTCTCTTACCTAATACACGAGGCCTCACTTCTCTTACCTAATACATGAGGCCTCACTTCTCTTACCTACAACACGAGGCCTCACTTCTCTTACTTAATACACGAGGCCTCACTTCTCTTACCTAATACACGAGGCCTCACTTCTCTTACCTAATACATGAGGCCTCACTTCTCTTACCTAATACACGAGGCCTCACTTCTCTTACCTAATACACGAGGCCTCACTTCTCTTACTTAATATACGAGGCCTCACTTCTCTTACCTAATACACGAGGCCTCACTTCTCTTACCTAATACACGAGGCCTCACTTCTCTTACCTAATACACGAGGCCTCACTTCTCTTACCTAATACACGAGACCTCACTTCTCTTACCTAATACACGAGGCCTCACTACTCTTACCTAATACACGAGGCCTCACTTCCTTGCCTAATACACGAGGCCTCACTTCTCTTACCTAATACACGAGGCCTCACTTCTCTTACCTAATACACGAGACCTCCCTTCTCTTACCTAATACACGAGGCCTCACTTCTCTTACCTAATACATGAGGCCTCACTTCTCTTACCTACAACACGAGGCCTCACTTCTCTTACTTAATACACGAGGCCTCACTTCTCTTACCTAATACACGAGGCCTCACTTCTCTTACCTAATACACGAGGCCTCACTTCTCTTGCCTAATACACGAGGCCTCACTACTCTTACCTAATACACGAGGCCTCACTTCTCTTGCCTAATACACGAGGCCTCACTTCTCTTACCTAATACACGAGGCCTCACTTCTCTTACCTAATACACGAGACCTCCCTTCTCTTACCTAATACACGAGGCCTCACTACTCTTACCTAATACACGAGGCCTCACTTCTCTTACCTAATACACGAGGCCTCACTTCTCTTACCTAATACACGAGGCCTCACTTCTCTTACCTAATACACGAGGCCTCACTTCTCTTACCTAATACACGAGGCCTCACTTCTCTTACCTAATACACGAGGCCTCACTTCTCTTACCTACAACACGAGGCCTCACTTCTCTTACTTAATACACGAGGCCTCACTTCTCTTACCTAATACACGAGGCCTCACTTCTCTTACCTAATACACGAGGCCTCACTTCTCTTACCTACAACACGAGGCCTCACTTCTCTTACTTAATACACGAGGCCTCACTTCTCTTACCTAATACACGAGGCCTCACTTCTCTTACCTAATACACGAGACCTCACTTCTCTTACCTAATACACGAGACCTCACTTCTCTTACCTAATACACGAGACCTCACTTCTCTTACCTAATACACGAGACCTCACTTCTCTTACCTAATACACGAGACCTCACTTCTCTTACCTAATACACGAGGCCTCACTTCTCTTACCTAATACACGAGGCCTCACTTCTCTTACCTAATACACGAGGCCTCACTTCTCTTACCTAATACACGAGACCTCACTTCTCTTACCTAATACACGAGACCTCACTTCTCTTACCTAATACACGAGGCCTCACTACTCTTACCTAATACACGAGGCCTCACTTCTCTTGCCTAATACACGAGGCCTCACTTCTCTTACCTAATACACGAGGCCTCACTTCTCTTACCTAATACACGAGACCTCCCTTCTCTTACCTAATACACGAGGCCTCACTTCTCTTACTTAATACATGACGCTTCTCTTGCTTTCAAAATATTACTACGGGAAACACCTAAAAAATGATTAATAAGGGATGAATTTAGAGTTGCAAAAAATATCATACATGTGAGAGGACATTCTGTTTAGCGGTAACTTTCCCTGCTGGTAAATGTGGTAAGAACATAACTACACACTAACACGGCAACTTTGTTCTTGTGGTTGTCACTAACCACTCAATCAGACTGACTTGAGGATAATATGACTTGGTATAATTATAACCATATGTGCGGCTGTGCTGGTCTCTCACCCAGATGGTCAGCACTTGGGGCAAGCATGGTAACCTTAGGCTATATCACCTCTGAAATTCTGTAAATTGCATTCCGGTTGCCAAGTTGCATACAGTTTCTTTTAGTATTTTAGATACTTTCTGCAAAAGTTGATTTTCTTTAGTTGTTTTTCTTCCTTTTGTATCGTTCCACACCTGCTCAAAATGATTCTCTTGTCTTTCATGATTGCACAGTCTGCTTTCTGTTCCTCTTTTGTTTCCTCGTGTCGCTGACCCCCTATCTGCTCAGTGCATGTTGTGAACCTCATCAGCGCATGATGGCGGGTGGGCAGGCTGAAACTTTCCACCTTCCTGTTCTGTGACCTGTGCACAATAGTCTGTCATTTTTGGGTAAACCCTGCAAAAACCGATGGAAAATGTGAAGAATAGTTAGCCCTAGAGTGATGAAGCAAAAACATCACATCATAACAAATATATTTTGTACTTTCCAGTATCGGATTAAAGTTAAACTTGGGTCATAGCCACATTAAAGCAACAGTGAACTTAGAAATTAGGTATTCTATGAAATACGAAATAGTGTCCACTCTGCTAATTAGTCTGCAGCATTTTCTGCGTGGTCCTGAAACCGCCAGTCTTGCAGAAATCCTGCAGTGAACACAGTGGTTAATCGCCTGCTGATGTGTTCCATTCTTGGCTGGTGACTGGCTAATGCCCTCCCTAGTCAAGTGGGTGGGGCTTAGTAATCTTTTGTGCAAGGAATCTTCTACTGCAGTCAGTTGTCCTACAGCGACACACAGGAAAGTGAAGAGGAGGACATAGCCAAATTCTTAAAAAAGACAGGGAAGATATCTTTATATAATTTTCAGTGTTATATGCAATATGAGATAAAATAATGTGAAAGAAAAGCCAGAAATTACAGGAGGAAGTGGAATTGTTTTTGCATTTTCAATGTTTAGTGTTTCTTAATCTGAATAATTATTTTATGAGTGATTGGAACGCCCGCCAGGGCCGTGGGGTACTCGGTACCGGGTCACTGCGGCGGCGACCCGGTCCGTGGCCCTAGGCTCCCAATGAAAGGGGATTTGAAATGAGAATTAAAGTTTGTGTTCGTGACGCCACCTGTGGCATTTGGTCAGGGATGACTGACGCTGCTTAAAGGGGTCCTCAGGGGTGATGATGTGGCAGCAGGGATGGTATGGCTTCCCACAGGTGAAGCTGGATCCCCTGGGCTCCCGGTGTACTAGGGACAGATGGTAGGTGATGTAGAAAGAAACGGAGGACAAAGGGTTGCAGTCTCTTTACTGAAGGGTTCAGGAATCCACAGTCCAGGGTACCAGATCTCAGTGCAGGTATGGTCCAGCTGGCTTGGAAGCTAACCTGGAATTCCCCTTTCCAGGTGGGGTTAGAAGCCTTCCCTCTAGCGCTGTGGTGTAGTCTCTTGCTGCCTTAGGCCTCACACAAGGTCCTCACGCTTTCTCTCTGTCCCCCTTGCAGGTAGGACACTAACCCGTATGACAGGTGGCTCGAGCCTTTTTACTGGATCTCTATCATGACCCAGGCTCTCTGTGTCACTGTGTCTTTGGGTTTTGGGTGGACAGGTGACTTGAAGTGCAGCTGTCCTGTCGTTTTCTGCTGTGAGATATACAGTACTGCAAAACCTCGGTCTTCCGGCTACCGGTATCTGCGCTCAGCATGGAGGAAGCCCAGTCACAGCTTCTCTCTTCAGATCCTCACTCTCCTGCGCTTCACTTCCCCTTCATGCTCTCGACAATCTGTTCTGCTTTCCTTTCTCTCTATTTCCAGGAGCTGCAGCATCTCACGAGACTGCACGGCCCCTCCCTTCTTCTCTCAGACTCTCTGCCTCAGACTGCTCAAGTCTGCTGTCTGGCATTCACTGACTCCTCACACCAACTGACTACTTTCCCTCCAGACCAGAATATATATAGGGGTTCCACCCCCCATAAACTGAATCAGAGGCCCCCCTTCTGGCCTGGAGTATGAACATGTTGCATGTTTGTGATTACCTGATAAAAGGAATCCTTCATCGCTTCCAAGCGTGACATCACTCTCCCCATGAGGAAAGCAATGCCACTGTAACAACCTGGAACCTGGGGTGTTACATGATTCCTTAACATACTGAAATTATTCAAATAGTAATATACAAGTGCTTCTCACTAAATTACAATATCATCAAAAAGTTAATTTATTTCAGTTCTTCAATACAAAAAGTGAAACTCGTATATTATTTAGAGTCATTACAAATAGAGAAATAAAACACTTGAAATAGATTACTGTTAATGTTGATGATTATGGCTTACAGCCAATGAAAACCCAAAAGTAATTATCTCAGTAAATTAGAATAATTACCGCAACAAAAACACCTACAAAGACTTCCTAAGCATTTATCAAGGTCCCTTAGTCTGCTTCAGTAGCTCCACAATCATGGGGAAGACTGCTGACTTGACAGATGTCCAGAAGGGAATCATTGACACACTCCACAAGGAGGGTAAGACACAAAAGGTCATTGCTAAAGAAGCCGGCTGTTCACAGAGTGCTGTATCCAAGCATATTAATGGAAAGTTGAGTGGAAGGAAAAAGTGTGGTAGAAAAAGGTGCACAAGCAACCGGGATAACCACAACCTGGAAATCATTCTTAAGAAAAGGTCATTAAAAAGTTTGGGGGAGATTAACAAGGAGTGGACTGGTGCTGGAGTCATTGCTTCAAGAGCCACCACACACAGACGTATCCAGAACATGGGCTACAAGTGTCGCATTCATTGTGTCAGCCGCTCATGACCAATAGACAATGCCAGAAGCGTCTTATCTGGGCCAAGGAGAAAAAGGACTGGACTGTTGTCAGTGCTCCATGGTGTTGTGTTCAGATGAAAGTAAATTTTCATTTCATTTGGAAATCAAGGTCCCGGAGTCTGGAGGAAGAGTGGAGAGGCCACAATCCAAGCTGCTTGAGATCTAGTGTGACGTTTCCACAATCAGTGATGGTTTGGGGAACCATGTCATCTGCTGGTGTAGGCCCACTATGTTTTATCAAGCGCAGCCATCTACAAGGAAATTTTAGAGCACTTCATACTTCCCTCTGCCGACAAGCTTTTTGGAGATGGAAATTTCATTATCCAGCAGGACTTGGCACCTGTCCACACAAACAAAAGTACCAATACCTGGTTTAAAAACAACAGTATCACTGTGCTTCATTGGCAGCAAGCTCACCTGACCTTAACCCCATAGAGAATTGTCAAGAGGAAGATGAGACACCAGACCCAACAATGCAGATGAGCTGAAGGCTGCTATCAAAGCAACCTGGGCTTCCATAACACCTCAGCAATGCCACAGGCTGATCGCCTCCATGCCACGCAGCATTTACTGAACATACAGTTCAGTAGGCCATCATTTTGGATTTTAAAATCATTTTTCAAGCTGGTGTTATAAACTATTCTAATTTACTGAGATAATGACTTTTGGGTTTTCATTGGCTGTAAGCCATAATCATCAACACCAACAGAAATAAACACTTGAAATAGATCACTCTGTGTGTAATGTCTCTACATAAAATATGAGTTTTCACTTTTGGTGTTGAAGATCCAAAATAAATTAACCTTTTGATTATGTTCTAATTTAATGAGAAGCACTTGCATTTGGAATACAAGGACAGACATTTTTCTATACTGTCTTTCCCTATCTCTGAAAGGATTGTGTTGCACATGTTGGGCAGCAGATAATTCCAAAGAGCCAACGAGCAAAGGAATAGCAGCGCAAAAGGAGAGTAATGGCAGCAGTAAAGCCTGCCATACACATTATATGTCTATCAGTGGTGGTTTGAACAGTGGCCATCTCGGTTGTCTCTCCGATACACAGGCGCACTTGTTCAGCCTGCGTTCTTTATGAGAGAGCCATCACTAGACATGTTGGGTAGTGGCTTATCTCTGGGAGACAATCCGAAATTAGACATGCCTGATAGGGATTTCCTCTGACGATGAGGGCTCTCCTACACATTAGATGTGGTATTCTAGGTCCCCAACTCCAGTCCTCAAGGCCCACCAACAGGTCATGTTTTCAGGATTTCCTTAGTCTTGCCCAGGTAATAATTGCATCACCTGTGCAATGCAAAGGAAATCCTGAAAACATGACCTGTTGGTGGGTCTTGAGGACTGGAGTTGGGGACCTCTGTTCTAGGTGATCCCTCTGAAATAGCCGAGGCTGAGCCATAATTCAGACACAGTCTATAGACAAGAGTTGTGCTGTTTCTTCTTCTATGTCTGTGTGTTTGCAGTGATGGTTTTTGCTTTGTTTGCCACTATTACGGTATTTTATACTTGCCTGACAATAAACCCGTAAATCACTGTGCTAATATCTGCAGTTTTTTGTGTCCTTGCTCTACAGAGACTTTTATTCGGAGTACTGGCAAGGTAACTAACATGGACAAAAATGACTGATGTGGCTTTTTGACCTTCTATCCTGGAGTCTGTATGACTTCTCAGTCCTCACCTTGGCTATGTATTTAACCTCTGGATAACAATGAAAAAAACGCCAATATTTCCATCAATGGCATCACAATATCCGGTGCTTTTGCTGCTGTTGCTCTGCGCTAAATGATGGCTACTTTGCCGAATTTGTTCAGAGGATAGAGCATATTTGCCAAGTGTCCTGGAAAAAGAAGGGATCTCCCATATTGATAGGAGATTGGGCAGGGCTCCCTGCCACCACATATGACACCTGCTAAGCAACATTTTCTGGTGAAAAGAGTAAGATAAATATATTATGCACTGTGTAAAGAATTACTATATCAGATACCAACAATACCAAAGCTCCACCATGCTGCTCACAGGTTCTCCTACATCTACATTTGTTTGGCAGCTGATATAATTTATTCATTCCATAATATATAAGCTAGGATCATACATATAGTTCTATTTTTAAGCTAACACAAATATAGATAGAATAAAGAGACATATCCGTGCAGTGCACAGATATGAGAGTAACAGGGAAGGAGCGTTGCTTGTCCCGGGTGGTGGTCAAGCCCATTACCTCGTGCAACCGACAACCGTGCAAAATATAAATGTGAGGGTGACCATCAGCTGTACTATCCCATCGTCTGGCTGGCATCGGGCTGCAGTGTACCCCAAGAGGGCAATGCAATAGAGAACAGGAGAGCAGTAGTAGTGACTGTATTGCACTTATATATCATAAAGAATTACAGTAATAAATCGAAAACACCAACCCACCCAAGTCCCATTACAGAGAGAGAAGAAAAGAAAGAGAAAGGAAAGAAAGGAAGGGAGGAAGGAAAAAATGGAAAGAAAGGAAGGGAAGGAAGAAAGAAAGAAAGAAAGAAAGAAAGAAAGAGAAGGAAAGAAAGAAAGAAAGAGAAGGAAAGAAAGAAAGAAAAGAAAGAAAGAAAGAGAAAGAAAGAGAAAGAAAGAAAGAGAGAAAGAAAGAAAGAAAGAAAGAGAAAGAAAGAAAGAGAAAGAAAGACAGGGAGGAAAGAAAGACAGGGAGGAAAGAGAAAGAAAGACAGGGAGGAAAGAGAAAGAAAGACAGGGAGGAAAGAAAGAAAGAAAGAAAGAAAGAAAGAAAGACAGGGAGGAAAGAAAGAAAGAAAGAAAGAAAGAAAGACAGGGAGGAAAGAAAGACCGGGAGGAAAGAAAGAAGGAAAGAAAGAAAGAAAGAAAGACAGGGAGGAAGGAAAGAAAGAAAGACGGGGAGGAAAGAAAGAAAGAAAGAAAGAAAGACAGGGAGGAAAGAAAGACAGGGAGGAAAGAAAGAAAGAAAGAAAGAAAGAAAGAAAGAAAGAAAGAAAGAAAGACAGGGAGAAAAGAAAGACAGGGAGGAAAGAAAGACAGGAAGGAAAGAAAGACAGGGAGGAAAGAAAGACAGAAAGAAAGACAGGGAGGAAAGAAAGAAAGACAGGGAGGAAAGAAAGAAAGAAAGACAGGGAGGAAAGAAAGAAAGAAAGAAAGAAAGACAGGGAGGAAAGAAAGAAAGAAAAAAAGAAAGACAGGGAGAAAAGAAAGAAAGAAAGAAAGAAAGACAGGGAGGAACGAAAGAAAGAAAGAAAGAAAGAAAGAAAGAAAGACAGGGAGGAAAGAAAGAAAGAAAGAAAGACAGGAAGGAAAGAAAGAAAGACAGGGAGGAAAGAAAGAAAGAAAGACAGGAAGGAAAGAAAGAAAGACAGGGAGGAAAGAAAGAAAGACAGGGAGGAAAGAAAGAAAGAAAGACAGGGAGGAAAGAAAGAAAGACAGGGAGGAAAGAAAGAAAGACAGGGAGGAAAGAAAGGGAAAGCTAGTAGTATTTTTTAATTGTACTTATGTATCAAAAACAATTATAGTACAAAAAAAGAGGATAGAAATAATCACCCGCCCAAATCTCATTAAATCCTCCTACTGGAGAGAAAGAGGAAGGAAGAGAAATGAGGAGGAAAGGAAAAAAAGGGAAGGAAGGCAGGCAGGAATGAAAGAAAGAAATAAAGAAAAAAAGAAAGAGAAGCATTGTAGGAAAGAAGAAAAATGAGCATAGTTGAATTCAAACCATGTTTACCAGAAGGAAGAAAAGGTAAGGTGAGAAAGAAAGAGTGAAAAAAAGAAAATGAAGGAGAGATTGTAGGAAGAAATAGAACTTGTTTGCGGGTTGTAGCGCACAAAGTTAGGTGGTGATGTCTCTGTTGTACAGGGGCACAGGAGTTACACAACAGCAGCATGTTCACTGGATGGTGGGTACGGGGCAGTTCTCTTGGCTCTGTATGGACCTCTCTGGTGTTTCCCTGTTCCTATAAAGGTGCTCCCCTCCCAGCTTGCTGTAGGAAAGTCTTCATCTAATGTAGCGGAGCAGCATCCTGACCTCTGCGGTCTCTGCCTCATCCACATCACTATAGGGCCGTTCCCCTGTGGACACTTGAGCAGCGTTCTTCATGTCTTCATGTCCGTGTTCTTCATATCTCCATGAGGATACGCAGCCAATAAGACTACATCACATTCAGACTTTTCTTTTGCTATCGGAAGCTTTCATCATCTCGGACCCCACCATGGCGCTGTGAGGGCTCTCGCCTGGCCTGTGGCCTCCAGTTACCTAGAAACTTCTGTGATGCGAGCAGGTAAAATGAGGCACACACTTAGATAGGAGAAAAAAGGATCATCCCCCCGCTGCCGCAAGAAGAATTTAAGAAATTGTAGAGGTTTTCAACGTGGTTTATTCTACGCGTTTCAGGGTTCAGGTGACCCCTTCATCAGGACATACCACAAATATTCTACGCGTTTCAGGGTTCAGGTGACCCCTTCATCAGGACATACCACAAATATTTGTGGTATGTCCTGATGAAGGGGTCACCTGAACCCTGAAACGCGTAGAATAAACCACGTTGAAAACCTCTACAATTTTTTAAATTCTTCTTGCGGCAGCGGGGGGATGATCCTTTTTTCTCCTATCTAAGTGTGTGCTTCAATCAGGTCCTGCACTGACCTGTGGACCTGCAGCAGCCGCCATTAATATATGTCCTTCCTTCAATCTCACCAGGTGAGTAGTTTTCTTGGTGGGCAACTTTGTGTAACGTTTGATAAGACCCTATTTGCACTTTTGTGTCTCCCTCTTTTCACTGACCAGATAAAATGAGGGACATTCCCTGTGCTGGTTATAATGTGGTGACGTGATCTCATCGTCAGCTTCTTTCTGTCTGCACAAAACCTGAATATATGAGTCATTGCCACCACCAATGTACAGTATATAGATTTTTCAATATACATAGTAGTACGAGTTAATGTAATATTTGGCCCTTTGCCACCATTCATCCTCATGGGGGCACCTACTCCCTCCATTAAACTTTTGAACCAGGACAGCTGTGATGTGAGGCCCCTGCATTGAACTAGACCCAATGTGCTGCACCTGTTGTAATAGCTGAGATCATTTAATAGACAGTCGGTAACATTTATTAGTAATGCTGTACAAAATGTAAGAAAACAAATAAAAATACACCACAATACTTGTAAAAATGTTTGAAATGCACATTGTCATTCGTTACAAGAGTTTAAGGTGGTTGTCTGGGACTCTAACATTGATGGAGTTATCCATAGGATAGGTGATCAATGTCTGATCGGAGGGGGTGCGACGCTCGGCACTTCCGCCAATCAGCTGTTCCCTGTGTCGGCAGTGGCCGGAACTCCACAGCTCCATCGGCTGTATAGTGGCTGTGACTGGTACTGCACATACGCCCCTTAATCACTAGGGGGTGCAGTACCCGGCTATGGACACTATTGCGTCAGTGGAGTTGTGTAGCTCCATAACAGAGCAGTTCTGGCTGCCGCCGACACCAGGAACACCCCCACTGATCTAATATTGATGACTAATAGTGATGAACGAATATACTCGTTACTTGAGATTTCTCGAGCACGCTCAGGGGTCCTCCGAGTATATTTTAGTGCTCAGAGTTTGTTTTTCTTGCCGCAGCTGGATGATTTACATCTTTTAGCCAGCATAAGTACATGTGGGGGTTCCCTAGCAACCAGGCAACCCCCACATGTACTTATGCTGGCTAACAGATGTAAATCATTCAGCTGCGGCATTAAAAACTAAATCTCCCAGCACTAAAAAATACTCGGAGGACCCCCGAGCATGCTCGAGAAATCTCGAGTAACGAGTATATTCGCTCATCACTGATGACTAACCATAAGGATAGGCCATCAATGTTAAAGTCCCCGACAACCCCTTTAAAAAACATAGAAGAAAAAATCTGCTCTCCACACATAGTAGCGACATGGGAGAAGTGATTTGCATTAACTTCCTCCTGCCGAAATCAGAGACCGATTTCACATGTACTCGATGCCACCATATTACATTTTTCTCAATTGGCTGTTTAAACAATTTTTGCATTTTTTTTCTTCTCGTGTATACATGAGGCTTAATTTTCATATAATTTTCATATTTCTGATATTGGTATAAAATGTAAAGAAAAACTGCAAAATACATGTCTACTTTTCACCGCTAAAAACCATTCAAAATTGAGTTCCCTTTTCCGTCAAAATTATTTCTATATGTTGGACATAATTTATTTTTTTCCGAAGGGGTTAAAACTGTAAACAGCGATTCAGATTGGCAGTGACTTTATTTTTAGTTCAGTTTTTTTCTTTCTCTTTTTCTTTCACACATTGGCGTGAATAAAATAAAAAATAATTATATTAAATATTAAATAAACAATACATACATTAGTGAATAAATAAAGTATATAATAATAAATAACAAGATAAAAAATATATATATAAATAAGTAAATTAATAATATGTCCCCCATAAGGTCTTAAAAGATATTTTGCGGGTCATTTTAACATTCATTTTTATTACTGATTTATCCTGTAACTAGGTTGGTATATTAGACACAGTTACAGGGGAAATGAAGCCTCCTGGCTGCATAGCAATGCTGACTGGGTCTTCTATGACCCACCAACTCATGATCACTTCAACCAGAAACCACATGAGCAACTGGTTCAGAATTTAGAAGGTAAACCTGGTAATAAACAATGCTTTTCTTCTCTGTGGAGAGTCCGGCCCCTGCAGCTGCATGAGTTCCTACAAGCTGCATACTTTGCACTGACATTTTATAATGTCAGTGCAAAGTAAAGTGTGGACAATACAAAAGTAGTTCTATGCTGTGATTTTTTTTTTTCATTTTTTTTTTTTAACCATTTTACCCCAGTTATATATTTTTCTCTAGTCTCACAGTACGTTATATGGTTAAGAAAATGGTGTCGTTCAAAACTACCAACTTGTATTGCAAAAAACCAAGCCCTCATGCATCTAATATAACAGAAATTTGCTATTTTTCTTGCTCTGATCCGATGCTCAGCGACGTCTCTAACCTGTATATCCTTTCTCATCTGTTCCGCAGCTCTTTGTCATGACGTTGTCGATGTGTCTGTGTAGGAATCTGGACCAAAACTACAACAAGCTCGCCCGCTATTCCTAAAAGACTGTTCAGCTTCTTGGCACTGCCCAAGAAAGAGGAGAATGGAAACTGCGCATCCAACCAAAACCAAAAACAAACTGCATGCTCCTGCTCATCTTGTTGATGGCACAAGTCCTTCCCCATTGATGGCCAATTTGCGAAACGTTTGAAGCTTCAGGACTTCACGCAAGGTCCTACATCATCTCTTTGTGGACAGCAGGCTCTGCTCACCGTTCAGGCCCCATATTTTGGAATATTTAATACCTTACCAATTGCAGTATTTAGGCCCAGGGGATGAACTCTGAACTGCCAGGCAATCAATCCTCCTTGAGCGCCTTTTTTTATGTCACTTCTTTAAGACAATAGTGACATCTAGAGGTCATTGTGTGTATAACAAAGACTTTTTTTTAATTTTTTTTCTTCCGATGTTACAAGGATCGAAATATAGATCCAACCAACAATACAAAAAAAAAAGTTATTCTAAGGAATAAGTTACTATTGTATATAGATATACATGTGGTTCACATCGTCATACGTGTGTTGTTCTGTTGTGACTTGCGCAGTGGTTGTGATTGTTCTTTATGCCTGTTTTATACAAATATAAGTCATCATCCAACTCTTGAATCTGATTTTTTTAGAATTTATAAGCAATTATCAAATTCCATTGAGATATAATTTGTATGTTACATTCCTATACCAGCCATTTCATTACTTGTCAAGGCATCCCAACAAGTGTGACAGGTGTAAGATAGAAAAGTGTACAGAAATATTGAGGTGCAATTACTTTTGCAACATTTTTTTTAAACTTTTCCACAATTTATCAAAAGTGGCAGCAAACTGGCACCATAGAGAACTGTATAAGAATCAATTTATAACAAGTCCACACGCTTTAGACCAAACTCAGAAAATTGTGATTGGTGGTCCGGGTCTGGTCCATGATTTCTGGACTCCCTGGAATTGTTCTCTAAAAATACTTAGTGGAAATAAATAGTATAACACATAGTAGTTCTGATAGTTTTGGTTAATGTGAACAAATCTAAAATATTCATGATCATCTCTTGTGTACTGCATGTGAATAAAATGATATGAATCATTTATGATGTGTTATTTATAGGTGATTTAATGAGCGCACTCTACAGATTTTCTTGGATGAACTCTATCCATGGTTTTCACAGATAACACTCATACCCCTAAGATATTTTATGGTACCGTGCACATGTCCGATTTTATTTCCTAGGACCCAATGGTTCACAGTCAAAATATCGGCAGTGCAAGTTTGTTGTGAAAAAAAAATGGACAGCACTTGGATGACATCAGAGCGCAGTCCGATTTTCACGGATTGTCACAATGGAGAAGATGGTAAACCTTCTCTCGGATAGGATCAAACTCTATAATTGGACCACTTTTCTCGGGTATGGAGAAATTGGTTGTGTGCACCTACCCCTATTGTGAATATAATAAAGAAGGAACTGGGCCCATATAGAGGGATTCCCCAAAAAGTTTAACCCCGACAACCTCTTCCCTAGAGGAGCCACTATTCTATCTTATAAAAAGGAGAAGGGGATGAGCATGCTTTGTCCTAGGAATAAGGATTTACGTGATCTGGCATCAGAAGGGGAAACCTACTTTGAGTTTTGGGGCTCCTTCTTTATCAATGATTTACCCTGCCCAGGGCCCTTGTACCCACCACTAGAGTTGAGCGACCTTGACCTTTTTAGAGTCGAGCCGGGTTTCGCGAAACCCGACTATCTCAAAAGTCGGGTCGAGTGAAATCGGCCGATTATGACGTAAAGTCGGGTATCGACCGAAACACGAAACCCAATGCAAGTCAATGGGGCAGCATAGTCGGCAGTGAGTGGGGGCCAGGAAAACACCTACACTGCCCATTTTAATGTCAAAACCATCCATTCTTCTTAATGAAGCTTGTCAAGCGTAATTTACCTTATAATAATTGGAAGGCATTTGAAATTGGGGGTCATTTGGCTAAAGTTGTGGTGGGTAGGGCTGGTTCAAGTAATTAGTGGGCCCAGGAAATCTGGACCACGTCACGGCAGTGGAGCAGGGAGAGGTAAGTATTTCAACTTTGCAAGTGCTGTGAACCTGAGCAAGCAGGGGGGGCCCACTCGTTGGCATTGGCACTGGCACAGGGCCCCTCAAAGTACAGCGGTGTGTTTGCACGGCGGGGGCGCCTCCCACCGGCAGCAACACTTTTGCGTACCATGAGAGGCCCTGTGCCAGTGACGTCGCCAACTAATATTCCTCCCCCCACCTGATGAAGGAACCTGCACTTTCATCTGCACCTTCCTGTTTGTCCCCGTGTAAGGTGGTATTGTATGCGGGAAGGGGGACCTGACTTTCAGCAGGGTCACAATCTTGCAGTGTAGCGTGCACGGGAAATGTTGCGTTATGGGTCAATGTACCAGCAGACTCATCTATCACTGGCTGGGCAATGGGCAGGATGAGGAGGAAACACAGATATAGGCCCAAAGAATAAAGTGGGCTAAATGCAGTTCAAAATTGGTAACACAGGACTAATCAGGGGGCATTGCAGTGGAGGACAACTGGAATGAGAGGCTGACACAGAGAGTAGGCCCAAATCAGTAAGTAGTCGAAATGCAGTTCAAAATTGGCAACAGTAGTAAACAGGCGGCACAGCTTTGTTCAGTGGAGGAGAACAGCAAGGAGTGGCAGACACCGATAGTAGGCCCCAACCCAACTAGTAGGCCAAATGCAGTCTAACATTAACAACTACTTAACGAGCGCCTGAAAACGGAATTTCAGGACAGGAAACCAGGAGAACAGCAAGGAGCGGCAGACACCGATAGTAGGCCCCAACCAACTAGTACGCCAAATGCAGTTATTCCGTTTAACCACAATTTAATGAGAGCCTGAAGATAGAAGTTCAGGAAAGGCAACCTGGAGAACACCTTGGAGTGGAACACACCATCTCTCTACACCCCATACCCAATTTGTAGGTCTAATGCAGCGTAGTTTCCAACAACTACTAAACGAGAGCATGATGATCGAAGCATTGGCGAGGAAACCTGGGGAACACCTTGGAGTGGAACACACCATCTCTCTACACCCCATACCCAATTTGTAGGCCTAATGCAGCGTAGTTTCCAACAACTACTAAACGAGAGCCGGAAGATCGAAGCAATGGAGAGGAAACCTGGGGAACACCTTGGAGTGTAACACACCATCTCTCTACACCCCATACCCAATTTGTAGGCCTAATGCAGCGTAGTTTCCAACAACTACTAAACGAGAGCCGGAAGATCGAAGCAATGGAGAGGAAACTTGGGGAACACCTTGGAGTGTAACACACCATCTCTCTACACCCCATACCCAATTTGTAGGCCTAATGCAGCGTAGTTTCCAACAACTACTAAACGAGAGCCGGAAGATCGAAGCAATGGAGAGGAAACCTGGGGAACACCTTGGAGTGTAACACACCATCTCTCTACACCCCATACCCAATTTGTAGGCCTAATGCAGCGTAGTTTCCAACAACTACTAAACGAGAGCATGAAGATCGAAGGAATGGAGAGGAAACCTGGGGAACACCTTGGAGTGGAACACACCATCTCTCTACACCCCATACCCAATTTGTAGGCCTAATGCAGCATAGTTTCCAACAACTACTAAACGAGAGCATGATGATCGAAGCATTGGCGAGGAAACCTGGGGAACACCTTGGAGTGGAACACACCATCTCTCTACAGTGGAACACACCATCTCTCTACACCCCATACCCAATTTGTAGGCCTAATGCAGCGTAGTTTCCAACAACTACTAAACGAGAGCCGGAAGATCGAAGCTCAGGAAAGGCAACCTGGGGAACACCTTGGAGTGGAACACACCATCTCTCTACACCCCATACCCAATTTGTAGGCCTAATGCAGCGTAGTTTCCAACAACTACTAAACGAGAGCCGGAAGATCGAAGCAATGGAGAGGAAACCTGGGGAATACCTTGGAGTGTAACACACCATCTCTCTACACCCCATACAAAATTTGTAGGCCTAATGCAGCGTAGTTTCCAACAACTACTAAACGAGAGCCGGAAGATCGAAGCAATGGAGAGGAAACCTGGGGAACACCTTGGAGTGTAACACACCATCTCTCTACACCCCATACCCAATTTGTAGGCCTAATGCAGCGTAGTTTCCAACAACTACTAAACGAGAGCATGAAGATCGAAGCAATGGAGAGGAAACCTGGGGAACACCTTGGAGTGGAACACACCATCTCTCTACACCCCATACCCAATTTGTAGGCCTAATGCAGCGTAGTTTCCAACAACTACTAAACGAGAGCATGATGATCGAAGCATTGGCGAGGAAACCTGGGGAACACCTTGGAGTGGAACACACCATCTCTCTACAGTGGAACACACCATCTCTCTACACCCCATACCCAATTTGTAGGCCTAATGCAGCGTAGTTTCCAACAACTACTAAACGAGAGCCGGAAGATCGAAGCTCAGGAAAGGCAACCTGGGGAACACCTTGGAGTGGAACACACCATCTCTCTACACCCCATACCCAATTTGTAGGCCTAATGCAGCGTAGTTTCCAACAACTACTAAACGAGAGCCGGAAGATCGAAGCAATGGAGAGGAAACCTGGGGAACACCTTGGAGTGTAACACACCATCTCTCTACACCCCATACCCAATTTGTAGGCCTAATGCAGCGTAGTTTCCAACAACTACTAAACGAGAGCCGGAAGATCGAAGCAATGGAGAGGAAACCTGGGGAACACCTTGGAGTGTAACACACCATCTCTCTACACCCCATACCCAATTTGTAGGCCTAATGCAGCATAGTTTCCAACAACTACTAAACGAGAGCCGGAAGATCGAAGCAATGGAGAGGAAACCTGGGGAACACCTTGGAGTGTAAGACACCATCTCTCTACACCCCATACCCAATTTGTAGGCCTAATGCAGCGTAGTTTCCAACAACTACTAAACGAGAGCATGAAGATCGAAGCAATGGAGAGGAAACCTGGGGAACACCTTGGAGTGGAACACACCATCTCTCTACACCCCATACCCAATTTGTAGGCCTAATGCAGCGTAGTGTCCAACAACTACTAAACGAGAGCATGATGATCGAAGCATTGGCGAGGAAACCTGGGGAACACCTTGGAGTGGAACACACCATCTCTCTACAGTGGAACACACCATCTCTCTACACCCCATACCCAATTTGTAGGCCTAATGCAGCGTAGTTTCCAACAACTACTAAACGAGAGCCGGAAGATCGAAGCTCAGGAAAGGCAACCTGGGGAACACCTTGGAGTGTAACACACCATCTCTCTACACCCCATACCCAATTTGTAGGCCTAATGCAGCGTAGTTTCCAACAACTACTAAACGAGAGCCGGAAGATCGAAGCAATGGAGAGGAAACCTGGGGAACACCTTGGAGTGTAACACACCATCTCTCTACACCCCATACCCAATTTGTAGGCCTAATGCAGCGTAGTTTCCAACAACTACTAAACGAGAGCATGAAGATCGAAGGAATGGAGAGGAAACCTGGGGAACACCTTGGAGTGGAACACACCATCTCTCTACACCCCATACCCAATTTGTAGGCCTAATGCAGCGTAGTTTCCAACAACTACTAAACGAGAGCATGATGATCGAAGCATTGGCGAGGAAACCTGGGGAACACCTTGGAGTGGAACACACCATCTCTCTACAGTGGAACACACCATCTCTCTACACCCCATACCCAATTTGTAGGCCTAATGCAGCGTAGTTTCCAACAACTACTAAACGAGAGCCGGAAGATCGAAGCTCAGGAAAGGCAACCTGGGGAACACCTTGGAGTGGAACACACCATCTCTCTACACCCCATACCCAATTTGTAGGCCTAATGCAGCGTAGTTTCCAACAACTACTAAACGAGAGCCGGAAGATCGAAGCAATGGAGAGGAAACCTGGGGAACACCTTGGAGTGTAACACACCATCTCTCTACACCCCATACCCAATTTGTAGGCCTAATGCAGCGTAGTTTCCAACAACTACTAAACGAGAGCCGGAAGATCGAAGCAATGGAGAGGAAACCTGGGGAACACCTTGGAGTGTAACACACCATCTCTCTACACCCCATACCCAATTTGTAGGCCTAATGCAGCGTAGTTTCCAACAACTACTAAACGAGAGCATGAAGATCGAAGCAATGGAGAGGAAACCTGGGGAACACCTTGGAGTGGAACACACCATCTCTCTACACCCCATACCCAATTTGTAGGCCTAATGCAGCGTAGTTTCCAACAACTACTAAACGAGAGCATGATGATCGAAGCATTGGCGAGGAAACCTGGGGAACACCTTGGAGTGGAACACACCATCTCTCTACAGTGGAACACACCATCTCTCTACACCCCATACCCAATTTGTAGGCCTAATGCAGCATAGTTTCCAACAACTACTAAACGAGAGCCGGAAGATCGAAGCTCAGGAAAGGCAACCTGGGGAACACCTTGGAGTGGAACACACCATCTCTCTACACCCCATACCCAATTTGTAGGCCTAATGCAGCGTAGTTTCCAACAACTACTAAACGAGAGCCGGAAGATCGAAGCAATGGAGAGGAAACCTGGGGAACACCTTGGAGTGTAACACACCATCTCTCTACACCCCATACCCAATTTGTAGGCCTAATGCAGCGTAGTTTCCAACAACTACTAAACGAGAGCCGGAAGATCGAAGCAATGGAGAGGAAACCTGGGGAACACCTTGGAGTGTAACACACCATCTCTCTACACCCCATACCCAATTTGTAGGCCTAATGCAGCATAGTTTCCAACAACTACTAAACGAGAGCCGGAAGATCGAAGCAATGGAGAGGAAACCTGGGGAACACCTTGGAGTGTAAGACACCATCTCTCTACACCCCATACCCAATTTGTAGGCCTAATGCAGCGTAGTTTCCAACAACTACTAAACGAGAGCATGAAGATCGAAGCAATGGAGAGGAAACCTGGGGAACACCTTGGAGTGGAACACACCATCTCTCTACACCCCATACCCAATTTGTAGGCCTAATGCAGCGTAGTTTCCAACAACTACTAAACGAGAGCATGATGATCGAAGCATTGGCGAGGAAACCTGGGGAACACCTTGGAGTGGAACACACCATCTCTCTACAGTGGAACACACCATCTCTCTACACCCCATACCCAATTTGTAGGCCTAATGCAGCGTAGTTTCCAACAACTACTAAACGAGAGCCGGAAGATCGAAGCTCAGGAAAGGCAACCTGGGGAACACCTTGGAGTGGAACACACCATCTCTCTACACCCCATACCCAATTTGTAGGCCTAATGCAGCGTAGTTTCCAACAACTACTAAACGAGAGCCGGAAGATCGAAGCAATGGAGAGGAAACCTGGGGAACACCTTGGAGTGTAACACACCATCTCTCTACACCCCATACCCAATTTGTAGGCCTAATGCAGCGTAGTTTCCAACAACTACTAAACGAGAGCATGAAGATTGAAGGAATGGAGAGGAAACCTGGGGAACACCTTGGAGTGGAACACACCATCTCTCTACACCCCATACCCAATTTGTAGGCCTAATGCAGCGTAGTTTCCAACAACTACTAAACGAGAGCATGATGATCGAAGCATTGGCGAGGAAACCTGGGGAACACCTTGGAGTGGAACACACCATCTCTCTACAGTGGAACACACCATCTCTCTACACCCCATACCCAATCTGTAGGCCTAATGCAGCGTAGTTTCCAACAACTACTAAACGAGAGCATGATGATCGAAGCATTGGCGAGGAAACCTGGGGAACACCTTGGAGTGGAACACACCATCTCTCTACACCCCATACCCAATTTGTAGGCCTAATGCAGCGTAGTTTCCAACAACTACTAAACGAGAGCCGGAAGATCGAAGCAATGGAGAGGAAACCTGGGGAACACCTTGGAGTGTAACACACCATCTCTCTACACCCCATACCCAATTTGTAGGCCTAATGCAGCGTAGTTTCCAACAACTACTAAACGATAGCCGGAAGATCGAAGCAATGGAGAGGAAACCTGGGGAACACCTTGGAGTGTAACACACCATCTCTCTACACCCCATACCCAATTTGTAGGCCTAATGCAGCGTAGTTTCCAACAACTACTAAACGAGAGCATGAAGATCGAAGCAATGGAGAGGAAACCTGGGGAACACCTTGGAGTGGAACACACCATCTCTCTACACCCCATACCCAATTTGTAGGCCTAATGCAGCGTAGTTTCCAACAACTACTAAACGAGAGCATGATGATCGAAGCATTGGCGAGGAAACCTGGGGAACACCTTGGAGTGGAACACACCATCTCTCTACAGTGGAACACACCATCTCTCTACACCCCATACCCAATTTGTAGGCCTAATGCAGCGTAGTTTCCAACAACTACTAAACGAGAGCCGGAAGATCGAAGCTCAGGAAAGGCAACCTGGGGAACACCTTGGAGTGGAACACACCATCTCTCTACACCCCATACCCAATTTGTAGGCCTAATGCAGCGTAGTTTCCAACAACTACTAAACGAGAGCCGGAAGATCGAAGCAATGGAGAGGAAACCTGGGGAACACCTTGGAGTGTAACACACCATCTCTCTACACCCCATACCCAATTTGTAGGCCTAATGCAGCGTAGTTTCCAACAACTACTAAACGAGAGCCGGAAGATCGAAGCAATGAAGAGGAAACCTGGGGAACACCTTGGAGTGTAACACACCATCTCTCTACACCCCATACCCAATTTGTAGGCCTAATGCAGCATAGTTTCCAACAACTACTAAACGAGAGCCGGAAGATCGAAGCAATGGAGAGGAAACCTGGGGAACACCTTGGAGTGTAAGACACCATCTCTCTACACCCCATACCCAATTTGTAGGCCTAATGCAGCGTAGTTTCCAACAACTACTAAACGAGAGCATGAAGATCGAAGCAATGGAGAGGAAACCTGGGGAACACCTTGGAGTGGAACACACCATCTCTCTACACCCCATACCCAATTTGTAGGCCTAATGCAGCGTAGTTTCCAACAACTACTAAACGAGAGCATGATGATCGAAGCATTGGCGAGGAAACCTGGGGAACACCTTGGAGTGGAACACACCATCTCTCTACAGTGGAACACACCATCTCTCTACACCCCATACCCAATTTGTAGGCCTAATGCAGCGTAGTTTCCAACAACTACTAAACGAGAGCCGGAAGATCGAAGCTCAGGAAAGGCAACCTGGGGAACACCTTGGAGTGGAACACACCATCTCTCTACACCCCATACCCAATTTGTAGGCCCAATGCAGCGTAGTTTCCAACAAATACTAAACGAGAGTCGGAAGATCGAAGCTCAGGAAAGGCAACCCGGGGAACACCTTGGAGTGTAACAAACCCTCTCTCTACACCACGGAAGGGCTGATTCTTAGGAAGGAAGGCTGTCGGAAAGAAGCAGGGCGCGTCCGAGGGTGATTATATTCTTATTAGGTATATACTCACCCTCGGACGCGCCCTGCTTCTTTATTTGTAATGAATGTTTATTTGCAATGTGGTTTTGACTTACTCTATTTTTTTGGTAAATAATGATTTTATTATTTTCATTGTTTTGCATCTTCTTGGCAATAATATAAAGAAGACGCGACAGGACAACACTCGGTGGATGCCATATCTGTGTTTAAAATTGAAAAAACCTTTCAGTTAACTACTTGCAGGAGAAAGTTATTGTAGCTGGTGGCCATTTTTAGTACTGTACCAGATTTTTGTTGTATGTGTTTGTTTTTAATGTTAAAATGTCTGCATTTGATATCTCTCCAGTATTTTCTTTTTTATAAGCAAAATACTTATTTTTATATTTTCTGATGTTGGTTCCAGGGGTACACGGGCAGCAGTGGTGTGGTCAGTGGAGGCCTAGTGGAAGGAGTGACCGCAGACAGGCATCGAAGGCCTAAAATAATAACACATGGCTGTAGGCAATTTTAAATTGGTTCCAGGGGTACACGGGCAGCAGTGGTGTGGTCAGTGGAGGCCTAGTGGAAGGAGTGACCGCAGACAGGCATCGAAGGCCTAAAATAATAACACATGGCTGTAGGCAATTTTAAATTGGTTACAGGGGTACACGGGCAGCAGTGGTGTGGTCAGTGGAGGCCTAGTGGAAGGAGTGACCGCAGACAGGCATCGAAGGCCTAAAATAATAACACATGGCTGTAGGCAATTTTAAATTGGTTCCAGGGGTACACGGGCAGCAGTGGTGTGGTCAGTGGAGGCCTAGTGGAAGGAGTCACCGCAGACAGGCATCGAAGGCCTAAAATAATAACACATGGCTGTAGGCAATTTTAAATTGGTTCCAGGGGTACACGGGCAGCAGTGGTGTGGTCAGTGGAGGCCTAGTGGAAGGAGTGACCGCAGACAGGCATCGAAGGCCTAAAATAATAACACATGGCTGTAGGCAATTTTAAATTGGTTCCAGGGGTACACGGGCAGCAGTGGTGTGGTCAGTGGAGGCCTAGTGGAAGGAGTGACCGCAGACAGGCATCGAAGGCCTAAAATAATAACACATGGCTGTAGGCAATTTTAAATTGGTTCCAGGGGTACACGGGCAGCAGTGGTGTGGTCAGTGGAGGCCTAGTGGAAGGAGTGACCGCAGACAGGCATCGAAGGCCTAAAATAATAACACATGGCTGTAGGCAATTTTAAATTGGTTCCAGGGGTACACGGGCAGCAGTGGTGTGGTCAGTGGAGGCCTAGTGGAAGGAGTGACCGCAGACAGGCATCGAAGGCCTAAAATAATAACACATGGCTGTAGGCAATTTTAAATTGGTTACAGGGGTACACGGGCAGCAGTGGTGTGGTCAGTGGAGGCCTAGTGGAAGGAGTGACCGCAGACAGGCATCGAAGGCCTAAAATAATAACACATGGCTGTAGGCAATTTTAAATTGGTTCCAGGGGTACACGGGCAGCAGTGGTGTGGTCAGTGGAGGCCTAGTGGAAGGAGTGACCGCAGACAGGCATCGAAGGCCTAAAATAATAACACATGGCTGTAGGCAATTTTAAATTGGTTCCAGGGGTACACGGGCAGCAGTGGTGTGGTCAGTGGAGGCCTAGTGGAAGGAGTCACCGCAGACAGGCATCGAAGGCCTAAAATAATAACACATGGCTGTAGGCAATTTTAAATTGGTTACAGGGGTACACGGGCAGCAGTGGTGTGGTCAGTGGAGGCCTAGTGGAAGGAGTCACCGCAGACAGGCATCGAAGGCCTAAAATAATAACACATGGCTGTAGGCAATTTTAAATTGGTTACAGGGGTGCACGGGCAGCAGTGGTGTGGTCAGTGGAGGCCTAGTGGAAGGAGTGACCGCAGACAGGCATCGAAGGCCTAAAATAATAACACATGGCTGTAGGCAATTTTAAATTGGTTCCAGGGGTACACGGGCAGCAGTGGTGTGGTCAGTGGAGGCCTAGTGGAAGGAGTGACCGCAGACAGGCATCGAAGGCCTAAAATAATAACACATGGCTGTAGGCAATTTTAAATTGGTTCCAGGGGTACACGGGCAGCAGTGGTGTGGTCAGTGGAGGCCTAGTGGAAGGAGTGACCGCAGACAGGCATCGAAGGCCTAAAATAATAACACATGGCTGTAGGCAATTTTAAATTGGTTCCAGGGGTACACGGGCAGCAGTGGTGTGGTCAGTGGAGGCCTAGTGGAAGGAGTGACCGCAGACAGGCATCGAAGGCCTAAAATAATAACACATGGCTGTAGGCAATTTTAAATTGGTTACAGGGGTACACGGGCAGCAGTGGTGTGGTCAGTGGAGGCCTAGTGGAAGGAGTCACCGCAGACAGGCATCGAAGGCCTAAAATAATAACACATGGCTGTAGGCAATTTTAAATTGGTTCCAGGGGTACACGGGCAGCAGTGGTGTGGTCAGTGGAGGCCTAGTGGAAGGAGTGACCGCAGACAGGCATCGAAGGCCTAAAATAATAACACATGGCTGTAGGCAATTTTAAATTGGTTCCAGGGGTACACGGGCAGCAGTGGTGTGGTCAGTGGAGGCCTAGTGGAAGGAGTCACCGCAGACAGGCATCGAAGGCCTAAAATAATAACACATGGCTGTAGGCAATTTTAAATTGGTTACAGGGGTACACGGGCAGCAGTGGTGTGGTCAGTGGAGGCCTAGTGGAAGGAGTCACCGCAGACAGGCATCGAAGGCCTAAAATAATAACACATGGCTGTAGGCAATTTTAAATTGGTTACAGGGGTGCACGGGCAGCAGTGGTGTGGTCAGTGGAGGCCTAGTGGAAGGAGTGACCGCAGACAGGCATCGAAGGCCTAAAATAATAACACATGGCTGTAGGCAATTTTAAATTGGTTCCAGGGGTACACGGGCAGCAGTGGTGTGGTCAGTGGAGGCCTAGTGGAAGGAGTGACCGCAGACAGGCATCGAAGGCCTAAAATAATAACACATGGCTGTAGGCAATTTTAAATTGGTTCCAGGGGTACACGGGCAGCAGTGGTGTGGTCAGTGGAGGCCTAGTGGAAGGAGTGACCGCAGACAGGCATCGAAGGCCTAAAATAATAACACATGGCTGTAGGCAATTTTAAATTGGTTACAGGGGTACACGGGCAGCAGTGGTGTGGTCAGTGGAGGCCTAGTGGAAGGAGTGACCGCAGACAGGCATCGAAGGCCTAAAATAATAACACATGGCTGTAGGCAATTTTAAATTGGTTCCAGGGGTACACGGGCAGCAGTGGTGTGGTCAGTGGAGGCCTAGTGGAAGGAGTCACCGCAGACAGGCATCGAAGGCCTAAAATAATAACACATGGCTGTAGGCAATTTTAAATTGGTTACAGGGGTACACAGGCAGCAGTGGTGTGGTCAGTGGAGGTCTAGTGGAAGGAGTGACCGCAGACAGGCATCGAAGGCCTAACATAACAAAAATGTCAATACAATGGTATTGTCAGTGGCAGGCATTGAAGGATGTCAGCGCATAGACTAAACATTGGTGGAGCTGTGAGATAATTTTGCAAGTGATAGAGCACTGTTTGAGCTGGGGTGGGGGGAAACTGTCTTGTGGCCGGCGGTACAGGCCCAGGGCCCCTCATATTACAACGGTGTGTCTGACATTGGGTGCGCACCACCACCGCCAGAGACACTTTATTGTACTAGGAGGGACCCAGTGGCAGTGCCGTCGACCAAAAGCGGGCTCACCCACCTCTTCAGACAAACTGCACTCTCACGGGTGCTGTCGCCAAGTGTCGATACCACGGCCCCGTGTGGGGAGTTTGGCCATTTTGTGAGGTGTAAACATGTCGTATGCTGGACAATCAGGTGCAGAAAATTACGAGATTGGAAAAGGCATTCAGAATAGTCCACAGGCAAGACCTTTTCATAGGAAAGCTAGGTGTCAGCCGGGCAAGGTGGGGCAAAAGATTTCGAAATCCAGTTGTGGTTCATTTTAATGAAGGTTAGATCATCTACATTTTGGGTAGCCAGACGAGTCCTTTTTTCTGTTAGTATTGAACCTGCAGCACTGAATACTCTTTCTGATAGGACACTAGCTGCCGGGCAAGCAAGCTCCTGCAATGCATATTCTGCCATTTCTGGCCAGGTGTCTAATTTTGATGCCCAGTAATCAAATGGGAATGACGGTTGAGGGAGAACATCGATAAGGGATGAAAAATAGTTTGTAACCATACTGGACAAATGTTGTCTCCTGTCACTTTGAATTGATGCTGCAGTACCTGTC